>NW_026623750.1:177745-179708 GCF_030028575.1 Malurus melanocephalus | reverse complement strand
TGGCAGCTCCCCACGCAGTTCCGTGAGCTCCAGGAGGCATTTCCCAAGGTTCATCCGCAGCTCCCGGGACTCGCAGGCGCTCTTCGAGGAACACCGCAGGGAGCTGGAGACGCAGCTGCCCCAGTGGCCGAAGATGCCGAGAGGCTGCAAGGCGGCCCGGACAAGGGTGCCCGGGGAGCCGGGGCTGCTGGGGGGCAAAGAGTGTCCGCAGGGCCCCGGCGGGGAGCGGCCGAGGGCGGGCGATGGYCCCGAGCAGGACAAAGCCGAGCCCGCGGCCCGAGGCGAGAGGCGCTCCCCGCAGCTGGAGCGCAGCAGCTCCGCGGCCGTGGCCTGGTTCATCCCCAGGGACATTCTGATCGCCGAGGCCGAGGGCTCCGAAGGCAGCAGCAGCAGCAGCAGCTCCGCGGGGCTGGAGTTGGTCATCCCGACCGCCGATCCGTGGTGGGGCTCGGCCCGGCGCCCCGCCCCGCAGCAGCAGCCGCAGCCGGTGCCCGCGGAGCGGGAGCGGGAGCGGGAGCCGGGCCGGTCCCTGGGCAAGCTCCGTGCCCGGCTCGGCGAGTGCCTGGGAGCCTGGTGGAGCCGCCACCTCCCTCCGTGCTGCTGCCGCCGCCGCTGAGCTGCCGCTGCCGGCGGCGCTGCCGGAGCCACAGGAGCGAAACGTGTCCGTGCCGAGCGGCCGGGACGCGTCCCAGCCACAGCGACGTCCCCAGCCCTTCCCCTGTCCTGGAAGGGGCTCGGGCTGCTCACGCAAGACCTGACTCTGCCAAATCCACACTCTCCGGGCTTGATCCATGCAAACCAATACACACAAAAAACCAGACATAAGCTATTATTTGTGAAAGTAATTTTTCTTGTCTTTCACAGCARTAGCCACGTTAAGTTCTTAGTGGGGCTTTGGTCCTTCTTGTTWTYCCCCTGCAGGACCTCGGGACATCCTTGTCACCTCCTGATTTGCTGCCCCTTCGTGCAAAGGCCATCCCTCTCCATTTCTGYTGYCTCCCTTCTTGCTTCCCTGGCAATCCAGAACTCTTCCTTTGGTGGTCGCTGTGTCCAGGACGGCCTCTCCCCATCCCAGCACTCACCAGTCCTGGTGAATTTATCATCACTCCCCTCCCCTCCCAGGCCAATTTCATCCCGGCCAGCGCCCTGGTCACAGGCAGCGGAGGCAGGACAAACCTTCCATGGTTTATTTGGGGTTTGATGGATTTCTCAGGTGCGGGATGCTGGGGGGATGATGTGGGTGCCCATTCGGACAGAGGCTGGGACCCCTCAGCCCGGCAGCTGAGGTGCAGGTGCAGGTACCACCCTGCGGCTTTGGGGGGGACCGGCGGCATTTTGGGATGTGTCACCCTCCCGAGGCAGCCGCAGCCACCGCCGTCCCCGGGGGGTTCACGGTGCTGGGTCCGCGCCGCCATCAGGCAGCATTGCCCAGGACCAGCACGCTCATGAGGAAGACCATGAGGAAGAAGATCCACATGAAGAAGCGGTCCATCACCTTGGCCACCTTCTTCCACTCGCCGGTGCGGCGCTGGTTGGCGCGGTGCCGCCGGAAACAGCCGGCGATGTACCCGACGTTGCTCAGCAGAGAGTCGTGGTGGCACAGGCAATGGTCCCAGGGGCAGCTCCCCGCCTCGGTGCCCACCCGCCCCTCCCCGTGGCCCTCCCCCTGCCCCCCGGCTCCCCCCAGCCCCGCCCGCCCGCCCAGCGCCCGCCGGGGGCTCTTGCAGCTCTCGCCCACCTCGTAGACGCAGCAGAGCCGGGCCATGTGGTGCAGGATGAGGCGTCGAGCCCAGGGGGGCACGGGCCGGGCCCCCGGCCCGCAGTGGTGCACGTTCATGATGAAGATGGTGAGCGCGGTGGAGGCCGTGATCATGGTCATGGTGGCGATGTAGTACTTCCCTGCGGGGGCAGCGGCGCCCCTGTGCCATGGCCCCGCCCTGTGCCACTGCCCCACCCTGTGCCA
>NW_026623750.1:151647-177230 GCF_030028575.1 Malurus melanocephalus | reverse complement strand
CCCTGTGCCACTGCCCCACCCTGTGCCACGGTCCCGCACCAGCCCCGCACCAGCCCCGCACCGGCTCCGCACCGGCCCCGCCCGGCCCAGGGAGGGTCCGGCGTGCCCTCGGGGCTCACCGATGAGAGGGACGCTCTCCGAGGGGGGCATGCTCTCGGCCACCAGCAGCTGAAAAACGGTGAGGGCCAGCAGCACTGTCACCCCCAGCGACACCTTCTCCCCCGAGTCGGCCGGCAGGTAGAAGCCGAGGGGCGCCAGGAAGGAGACCATGATGCAGGGCAGGAGGAGGTTGAAGATGTAGAAGGAGGCGCGGCGGCGCAGGAGCAGGGTGTAGGTGACGTCKGGGTAGGGCTCGGAGCAGCAGCCGTAGGTGATGACGTTCCTCACGGCCGGCATGCCCAGCACCTCCCACTCCACGTTCTCCACGAAGTCCGTCAGGTCCCCGGTGTCCAGCTGGTTGCGGAGGTCGATCTGGTTCCCGTTGTAGGTCCAGGAGCCAAAGGTGAGGCGGCAGCGCTGTCCGTCGAAGGGGAAGTAGGACACGTCCACCTTGCAGGAGCTCTTAGTGATGGCGGGCGAGTCCCACATGATGTGCCCGTCGGAGCGCAGCACAACGTTGGTCTCCATGGAGCCGCCGAAGCGCTCGTCGGCGCTGGGGAGGGAGGGACGAGCGGCCGTGGGGCCGAGATGGCCCCTGTGCCGAGCCGTGTCCCCTCCCCACGTCACCTGCAGCCCCTGGCTGASCCCTCGGTGGTGGGGGGTCAGTCCCAGGCACATGTGGCCGCTGCCAGTACCCCCCGACCCCCCATCTCCCTGGATCTCCCGCTCTGGGACCCTCCTGCTCCTACCCAAGGCTGGCAGCACCCCGTGCCGCCCCCCGGCCCCAGCCGGACCCGCCGGCTCCGGGAGCAGCTGGKGGGGGCCAGGCACGACCCACTTGTTGTAGAGGATGATGTCCGGCCGCCAGACGTAGCTGCTGGGGATGCGGATGCTGTCKATGCCGCCGTAGCCGTCCTTGTCCCAGGTGAGGTGGGCGTCCAGCCAGGTCTGCCGCACCCACAGGTAGGAGGTGAGAACCTGGTTCCTCTCGTCCTGCCGAGGGGACAGGGTGGGTGTGGGGGTGGACCCCGGTGCCACTGCCGCTCTCCTCAGCCCCCAGCCCGGTGGCCTCTCCGGGTGTCCCGCAGAGCGGAGCTGGAYTCGAGGGGGCCGTGCTGGTTTTGGGGGAGATCCGGGCTGTCTGCGGAGCGGTCTGAGATGGGTCGGGAGCAGCTGGGCTGATTCGGGGATGGGCCCGGGCTGGTTTCGAGGGCTGAGSGTCAGCGGGGACCGAGCAGGACCCGCTGGGGGGGAGCGGAGCGCGGGGCCGGTGCCGTGGTCGGGCACTCACCATATCGATGATCTGGGACAGGGTGACCTGGAGGGTGACGTTGAGCGCCCGGTCCGTGTCCTCCACGGGGCGCAGGGCGCTGGAGTAGTTGGCGAAGAGGTCGTGGAGCAGTTTGTAGGCGAACCTGCCCTGCGCCCCGCGGCAGCCTGGGGGGAGACACGGAGCGGGGGGTGGAAAGGCCGGGGTGCAGCAGGAGCCCCCCGAGGGATCCCCGGGAGGTGGGAGGGGCAGGGGAGCACGGCGGGACCCCCGTCCCTCCTCACCACCGGCCCGAGCCTCCCAGCCCCGGGATTCCGTGTGCGGGGGCTGCTCCAGGGACCGGGACGCTCGGATCCACTCCCCGAGCGGGGGATCCGCTCCTCGGGCGGGGGATCCGCACCCCTCGAGCCCCGCTGCTCACCCGGGGCCGGGAGGACGCCGGCGAGGCACAGGGCGAGGCACAGGCGAGCTCCGGGCTCCATCCCGCCGCAGGTCCGGGGACACGGGGGGGCCGGTGACGTCAGGGCGGAGACAGGGCGGGGGGGCACGGTCCCCAGCACCCACGGCGAGGTAGCGGTGGGTGACCCGCGGGGGACCCGGCTGGCAGGTGGCAGGGGCCGGCATGGGCACTGGGTGCAGCTGAGCCTTTTTGGGATGGGTTTGGGTGGCATTGCCGGCAGCCACACGGTGCCTGCGGCGGCCCAGCAGCTGTCCCCTCCGGGGGACACCGCGCCCGCCTGCACGGGGACACCGGTGCGGGGACAGAGCCGAGGGCGGGTGGCGCAGCCCGGGAGTGAAGTGATGCCCGTGCACAGCAAGGGATGTCCCGCTCTCCCATCTTACAGAAGGGCAAGGGAAGGGAAGAAGCAGATTATTCCCATTCAGTGAGAAGAAAATCCTGGGAGTTTGAGGGACAAGCCCCAGGAGCCAAAGCAAAGAGTGGCAGCGGTGCCTGGCCCAGGGGTATCAGAGCATCCCCCAGCTCCAGCCCTGGGAACCCGCCCGCTGCTCTCCTCCTCCTGGCACCTTTCCCACGCCGAGCCCCGGCAGATGCCGAGCGGTTTTGAGGCCGGAGGTTTTGTTTCCAGGCGGTGAATTATTCATCCCAGCCCGTCCCGCCCGGGCCGGAGCCGCCGGGGCCGCTCAGGCCCAATTACAGTAATGGAAGGAGGCGAGGCCGGAGTGACCCGGCCYCTGCACATCGCCAGTGTCACCTGAACGTGCCATCGCAGCCAGGGACAGGGACACCTTCCACCACAGCAGGGGCCTCCCAGCCCCAATGTCCAGCCTGGCCTTGGGCACTCAAAGGGATCCAGGGGCAGCCACAGCTTCTCTGGGCACCCTGTGCCAGGGCCTGCCCACCCTCCCAGGGAACAATTCCTGCCCAATATCCCACCTAACCCCACCCCGTGACTAGGGGAAACCATTGCYCCTTGTCCTGACCCTCCAGGCCCTTGTTCAAAGTCCCTCTCCAGCTTTCATAGGAGCCCCTTTCAATACCAGAAGGCCACAATCTGGATTATCTGGGCTCCCCCCACTCCATCCTCAAAACAGGAATGACTTATCCTCCCAAGATTCTGAAGGAGCCTACCATGACTGCCACCAAAGACACGTGGGATTGGATCAGACACTCCTGGGCTGTGCTGTGCCCCCCACCCAACCAGGCAACCAYCCCTGAGTGACACAGCAAGGGACACACATCTACAAACCGAAGCCCTGCCCTAAAAAGCAAAGGAACCCATGGGAGTACTATAAACATTTTATTTATTGTTTTCAAAAAGACAGGAAAATAATCTAGAGCATTTATTTATATTTTTTTTAATAAAAACCTTTCGATACTCCTCATGCATAAAGACCTTCCGTGAGCACTGGGCAGTGCCAGGGCTGAGGCCCCTGGGGCAGGACCCTGAAACCCGAGCAGAGCGATTTCAGAACGAGCAGCTTTGCGTCCGCCGCTCGTCCCAGAACTAGTCCCGGTTCAGTCCTGGCCGGGCTGAGGCCGGCCGGCCGYGTGGGCAGTCAGTGCGTGGCCAGGGCCAGCTCCCGCAGGTAGGCGTGGGTGAGGCCGCGCAGCTCCTCCAGCGCGTAGTCCTCGGGCATGGGCAGGCGGCCGATGTGCGGGGCCAGCAGCCGCAGGGGCACGCGCGGCTCCGCGGGCTCTGGGCCCGGCTCCGGGCCCTGCTGTAGGCTCAGCACCACCCGCAGCACGTTAGCCACGCGCTTTGCCATGTCTGCAAGAGCGGGGACAGCAGGCTCTCCATGTGCTCCCCGTGGGAGCACCCCAGAGCAAACCCACCCATGCGGGGACTGAGCAGCGAGGGCGGGGGGGCGGAATTTGGGAGCAAAGGCGCATGGACCCTGCTGTCCTCTCCCCATCCCCTGCCCCTCGGGGTCGCAGTGCAGCCACAGGGAGAGATGAAACAGCCTCAGGCTGTGCCAGTGGACATTTAGGTTGAATATTGGGGAAAATTTCCTCCCCCAAAGGGCTGAGTGGGCTCAACCCAGAAAAAGGGAGGCTTGAGGGGACCTTCTCACTTAACYACCTGACAGGAGGGGGCAGCGGGGAGGATTGGGTTCTGCTCCCAGGGAACAGGGACAGGAGGAGAGGAAAGAGCCTCAAGCTGTGCCAGGGGAGCCTCAGGGTGGATATCGAGAAAATTCCTTCCTGGGTAGGGCTGTCCAGCCCTGGCACAGCTGCCCAGAGCAGTGGCAGAGACCCCATCCCTGGAAGGATTTCAGAGCCATACGGATGTGGCACTTGGGGACAGGGGATAGTGGTGGCCTTGGCAGTGCTGGGGAAGGGCTGGATTCAATCTGAAAGGCTTTTTCCAACCTACATGATTCTGTGATTTGGGGATACACCTGTAGCCAGGTGTCAGCCAGGTGTGGAACTGGCTGTCCCAGGGAGTTGCTGGACAGGGATGTCACCATACCCGACTGAGCCAGGCGGTCCTTGGCATTGTGGCACTGGAGCTGCTCTATCCTGTTGCACAGGGACGTCACTTTGGTGTGTAACCGCTCCAGCTCGTAGGCAGAACAATCCAGCTAGAAGCAAACAGCAGTCAGCTCTGAGACAGCCCAGCCAGAGCCAAACTCACCCACCAGGTGACACTGTACACCAAAACCTGCCTGAACCAACCGGGGTGGGGAAAGGGGAAGCCAGAAAACTAGAATTCGGGAAATCGACACCTGGGTTTGTCCAACCCCTTTCACTTGTCATTGTCACACCCACAGAGCACATCTGCAGGGCAGAGCCCACCCCCTACCCTGCTGTTGTGACAGGAGATAGGAAATTCCTGCTTTTAGAGATGTTCTGTTTGAAGGGTCTGACACAGGGAAGCACCAACTTCCCCTGAACAACAGAGGGAGTCACCAACAGCTTCAATACAGACTCCATGTCAACTTCCAAGCCACAGGGAAATTTGCTGCCCAGAAACTGCCCATTACCTGCTGAATCCTGTCCAGCATCTCATTCACAAGGATGTAGTCAAGGTAGACCAGCCCTGCCAGCTCCCAGTCCTGGATGAGCGTGCTGCGCTCTGGAGGTGCCAGGTCTTCCAGGAATCCTTTCAGATACTTGTAGTTCTCATTGATAATTGCATCTGGAGGGAACAGGAGTTAGAACAGAGGCCATCCTGCCTCCCTCAGCAGGGACCCCCATAGGATCAGCAATGTCATTGCTGTCCTTGTTTCCAGAGGCCCCTGTGCCCCAGAAAGGTGCGGCTGTGCAGCAGGGAAAGCACCACCCTGCTCCCCAGTCAGATGGAAAAGCACCATGCCAGGCACCCAGGGGGAGCTGGTTTGCAACTGCCAGGCTTTCTATGCTAAACCTGCTGCGCCAAACCCAGCCTGATCCCTTCACTGCCCACCCCTGGCTTGGACTCATGGAATCACTCACTGAGTTGGGTTGGGAGGGACCTTGAAGATATATTCCAGTCCTACCCCCTTCCACTTGTCCCAAGTCACTCTCCTGGAGCCCCTTTAGGCACTGGAAGAAGCTCTGAGCTCTCCCTGAAGCCATCTCCTCTCCAGGCTGGCCATCCCCAKCTCTCCCAGCTTGGCTCCAGGGCAAAGGAGCTCCAGCCCTGGGACCCCACTCCTGTTCCTGCCACGCCTGTGTGCGCTGCTCAAAGGAAGGGTGAAACAGCAGCAGCACAGACCTACCTGAGGCCAAGTGCCTGACAACCAGCTTGTGGCACTGATTCCAGTGGCCAGCCTTGAACAGGAAAAGAGCCTCTTTGTGTTTGTCACCCTCCATCCTGGCCCGAACCGCCTTGGCCTCGTGAATCCAGTGTGGGGGGACGCAGAGCCTCTGTGTCAGGAAGGTCTCCTTGGCCCAGGACTCGGGGGTCTCGGCGAGGGTGCAGTGCCGGCTCAGCAGCTCCCGCACGGCCTTCTCCCGGGTGCTGGGGACAGAGGGCAGCCCGTCACTGCCCTGAACTCTCCCTGCTGGCACCCACCACAGGGGCACTTCAACACAAGGAGCAGGACATGGCCACAACATGCTCTTCCAGGCCCTCCCAACCCAAAGCACCCAAGTGGCACGATGCCCACCTAGTGCAGTTAYGTGTGGGAGAAGCCATGATAACCACAGGTCTTTAGAACTGACCTCACGTTATTTCAAGGTCCAGAACAATCACACACGGTCACTTACTGTGTGTCAGGCTCGTGCAGCATCACAAACACGGCCCATTCCCACAGCCCCTCACTCTCCAGCTGGGCAGCATAACTGGTGTTGAGCACCCCCCAGCTCTGCTGGGACAGGTGGGAGTAGTTTAGGGCCCGCAGCACCTCCCATAGGTGCCAGCTGAGGCGGAAATCCAGCGGGTCGGAGGTGATACTCCTGGGATCCAGCAGCTGGTCAAGCTCATAGGACCTGGAGAGGAAAACACTGGCAACTGAAAGAGCTGACTGCGCCCACAAAATCCAATCCAGTTCCTTCCCTTCACCCACCTCCCATGTGTGTGATTTACATCAGTGTGGGGGTTGGGTTGTCTTTTTTAAGAAGAAAAACAACAGTATTTACTGCTAGAATTCTTTTGAGTCTGTGCCCAGACTGACACCCTTTTTCCTCTGTACGTGCTCCCTGCGTATTTCTCACTGCCTTCAAAAAAGGCAGCCACAGAGAAGTCTTACACACTCTTTAGACACAAAGTACCTAAAACCCAACAACTAGCTTAAGGATCCCCCTCTCTACCATCCTCAGGTGTTACGCCACCTCCTGTCAGGGGGTACATCTGAGGCCGATTTTGGACTGCTCTAAGTGGCTCAGGCTGATTTCACACTCCTGCTTTGTGAATGCAGGAAGTCACAGATTGATCATGATTTTTGAACTCTTTGCCCACTTACCTGTCACTGTAGAGCTTCAACAAATGGAAGCAGACATCTCTCAGGGGCCTTCCTGCATTGTCATCTTCTTCAATGACACACCCAGAATCTTCCAGGTAAGGAGGCAGAGGACAGCAGGCGTATTTTTCACACTCTGAGGTGTTCTAGGGAGACAGTTTTCACAGTAAGTTTAAAGAAAATATTCTGAACAGAACTGAATTCCACAGCTCAGCAGGCTCAGAAGAATCTTTCTGCTTCAAAGAAGGTGGAACCTCCCAGAACTATGGACCAATATGGAAAACCTGAATCCAAAAGGCTTTGGCAGGTTCATGTCTCTCACTGAGCTCTTATAAACCACTGCCTGGAGTTACAGCCAGCTCTCACACTCAGCCTGCATTCCTGAGGGATTTTATAGCTGGAAAACCATGTAGGACTTGATGGAATGAAGTTGATGCATCCCTGTGTGCCTTCTCTGTGTAGCTAAGCAGAGTCTGGGCAGCCAAGAGCAGCACTCAACAGAGTCAACCAAAACAATTTGACAGAACTTTCACTACAGCTGAGTATTTAGAAGTACTGAACACCACACAGGGAACACTAAATATTGAAGCAAACATCACTGACAGGTTTCCAGACTTGCAGCTGTGCCTAGGCTGCCTTGAGGATGGAGGGCTGAGCTGGCTTTAGTTAAATGATTAAACACGTTTTTCAGCAGAACCCTTTGTCCTGCTGCACACAGAGCTGCAGCAACACACGGGGCTCTGCATAATGCATGGAGCCACATGGGGTTTCAGGACACAGGGGCACACATGGGCTGGGGGAGAGTGGCTGGGGGGCACACACGGACTGGGGGCGAGTGTCTGTGGGGGCACACACGGGCTCTGGGACAAGGCAGCTGAGGATCAATGGTCCCAGTGGGAAAACAGGCTGCTTGGCTGCAAAGGGCTTTCCTGCTGCTGGCCAATGTCCCTCTGCCTAATTTTGTCCACCAGTTTAACAGCTATACAAAACCTGGAACACTCCATAAATGGGTCTTCTCCACAGAATTTATGATCCTATAGAATCTCAGAAAGGTTTGGGTTGGAGGGACCTTAAAGATTATCCAGATCTAACACCTACCAAAGGAACACCTCCCACTGTCCCAGGCTGCTCCCAGCCCCAATGTCCAGCCTGGCCTTGGGCACTCAAAGGGATCCAGGGGCAGCCACAGCTTCACCCTCCCAGGGAACAATTCCTGCCCAAAATCCCATCTAACCCTGCCCTCTGACAGGGAAAGCCATTCCACCGTGTCCTATCTCAATCCCACGGTCACCAATTCCTGGCTGCTCACAGGAGCCTCGGTGCAGCWCCAGGCAGGGAGGAGCACTCTGAAGGGCTCCTTTTGGGCAGAAGGCAGCGACCCACCTGAAAGGCTGACTCATACATGGCCAGAGCCCTGGAGATGGAGGCCGTGGGGGGCAGCAGGTACCAGAGGTGCACGGCCACGCAGCGCTTCCAGTCCAGCAGTGAGCACACGTTGACACTGATCCTCTCCGAGAGCTGCCACACCTGGAGACACAAACAGCATCCAGCCACACATCCCAGRCAGCCACACGCCCCAGCTGAGAAGAGCAAGGGGTGGCACTGGGAGAGGAGCCCCTGTGGGTGCGTGGGAAGGGCTCCCAGGTTTCCATCCTCACCGGCTTCCCCGCCAGCAGCGCGAACAGGCGCAGCCGCTCCTCCTGGATGAAGCGGTCGCTGTGCAGGCGGTGCCAATCCACGAGCTGCAGGGTCAGCAGGTCCCGCACGGGCTGGCTCCCCGCCAGCTGCGACAGTAGCAGGGCCAGCCGGTGGTCACCTGCAGGGACACRCTGTGTCCAGGGCTGCACGCCTGGCCTTTGGGCATAGCTTGGAGCCCCACACCGCTTTGCATTGGGAGGGATCCTAGAATTCATCTTGCTCCACCCCTGCCACGGGCAGAGACTACTTTCACTAGACCAGCTTGCTCCAAGCCCCATCCAACCTAGCATGGAACACTTGCAGGGATGGGGAGGCACAAATCCAGTATTTCTTAGGAAATAAATCACTCCATAAAAGCCTGGGAAAACAGGAGCAGGAGGAGGAGACAGAGGAATGGGTAGGGCTGTGTCCCCAAAGGAGACAAATGAAGTTTAATGGGAACTGGTATAACAGACAGGGATAAAACCTGCCTTAAGGCTCTAAAAAGACACGTTTTTAGCCCAAATGTAAAATGTCTGAACAGAGGCTCAATTAAAAAGAATATTAATTTAAAATCCAAAGAAGAGACTGTGAAAACTCCTGGCTCCAAATGCAATCCAGCAGCACTTCCTAACTGACAGAGGGGGGGTAGCTGACAGAGCCAGAGTGAAGGGACCAGGGATTCCAGCAGCAGCCCCCACCCAATCTCCAAGGCCTGTCTTCAGATGGGGCTTGGAGCAACAAGTGATACTGGAAGGAGTCCCTGCCCCTGACAGGAGTGGCACTGGGTGTTCTTTAAAATCCCTTCCAACCCAGCCAATTCTATTATTCTGTGGTCACTGACAAGGGAACCCTCCACGTGCAGAGCAGCCAGTGACCTGGAGCTCTCTAAGTTTAAACTCGCTTTGTGCATCTCCTTTCTCCTCCACATAAAAGCTGAGATTTAGGAACTCTACAGCACAGAATGTCCTGAGGAGGAAGGACTCACAGGGATGATCTACTCCCACCCCTGTCCCTGCCCAGCCCCCCCAGCAATCCCAGCCTGTGCATCCCTGGCAGCGCTGTCCAAACGCTCCTGGAGCTCTGGCAGCCTCAGGGCCATGCCCGTTCCCTGGGGAGCCTGGGCACTGTGCCTGACACCCTGGGGTGCTCACCTGCCTGCTGTGCCAGCCTGCAGGCCTCGCCGATCCTCTTCCCTGTGAGGCAGCTGAACACAGCCTCGATGTGGCTGCCGTGCCGGGACAGGGACACCTCCTCCTCGATGCGCCCGGCCGCCGTCTCTGACAGCCAGCGTGAGAAGGCCCTGCGGCGCTCCAGGGCCAGCATGTACTCACTGGGCTCCTCCAGGCTGGCCTCCAGCTCCTTCAGGTTACCCCAAATGGCCTCACACAATGTCCAGGCCAAGCACCAGTGCTTCACAACGGCTGTGGGGACACAGGCCAAGCCGTCAGGAGTGAAAGCACAGAACACACAGGAGCTCACGCGAGGATGACCCTGGAGGGTTCACTGTCCCCACCCTGGAGGGCTCACTGTCCCCACCCTGGAGGGCTCACTGTCCCCACCCTGGAGGGCTCACTGTCCCCAGCCCGGAGGGTTCATTGTCCTCACCCTGGAGGGTTCAGTTCACTGTCCCCACTCTGTTTGGAAGGGGCTGCCCAGGGAGCTTTGGAGTCTCCATCCCTGGAGGTGTCCCAGGAAGGGCTGGAAGTGGCACTGAGTGCTCTGAGGGCTGCGGACAAGGTGGGCATCGGGCACAGCTGGGACTCCATGGGCTGGGAGCAATTTCCCAGCCTAAACCATTCTGTGAGAAGAATCATTCCATACTCACTCTCTGCCACAGTGGGATCCTCAGATGCCTTCCTGGCCCAGTCAGCATAGTCATGGATAGCAGAGACTCCGGGGTTGGGGGCCAGGAGAGGACAGGGCTCATCCATATGGACAGTGCTGTGCTTCAGCTTTATCTCCAGAGGGGTGAGATACAGCTCCTTATCTCTGTCCATCTTCCATTGTTCCAAACTCAGCTTTTCCACATGAACCTTGAAAGGGGATTCTGTGAGTCTGGAGGAAAAAAGAAGATAGACCAGGTAGCAAATGTTCTGTATGAGCTGCTTCCCCTTCATGCAAGGGAAGCAGCTCATCCTGTAGCTTGTCCTAATTAGCACAACAGTAAATAATGATCCAAGACATGAGGATCCTGGTGAGAGTCTGGCATTTGGAGCCAGGCTTTGGGACCCCCAACACCTGGGCTAGTAGAAGGTGTCATTTCCACAGCAGGAGGTTGGAACAAGATGGTCTTTAAGGTCCCGCCCAATCCAAACTTTCTGTGATTTGGCAAATAAACCTCACTGAGCTCTCCAAAGACAGCAAGCACACACCTTCACCTCAGCACTTCAGATATGCTGGAGAACATTCAGACAAGCTTTTTGGAAGCACTTCAGTGGTGTGGGTGGGCTATACTCCAGTCAAGTTCAGGTAAAAGACCCTAAAAGTCTGTACGTCACTGGAGGCACAGGAAGAATTGAACATGTCTGGGAATTGAGAAGCTGAACAAGAACTTCCTCAGATAGGGCAGATGTCCTCAGGGAGAACCAACAGATTGGAAGCATCTGGACAACAACTTTGAACTTTCTCTTTAACCTTGTGCTGGTGTACAGTGCTCTTTGGTTAAAAAAACAAATCCTCTTACTATGCTGTTCCAGGATTTGACAGGTATTTTTGTGGAGAAGGGACATGAAGGAGATCTCCATGGCTAACACCATCTTGTACCACTCCTGCATGTCAGAAGGAATAGCAACCTGCAAMCAGGCTTCTGTCAGCCATGAAGAGTGAGCATGACACATCCATCCTGAAGGAAACCACTACTCACGATTTGGGAGCAACAGGAGTTGGCAGGAATCCATATTCCACAGGCTCCAGCTGAGGATCTTCCACTTCACTTGAGCCACTCAACTGATCTCCACAATTGACAAGCRTCCAGTCGGGTCCCCAACCAACACGGAATGAGCGCCCCATGAAGAGTCCCATATCCATCAGGAGCTTCCCTTTTCCATAGGTGATGGACCGCTCCAGAGGGACGAGCCCGCGCTGCCTGCGGACCCCGACTGTCTTCACCTGCACCTCAGGCACCGCCGGGGGCACGGCRAACGCCGAGGCCAGCGGAGACGCTGCTGACCACAGGGCACCAGAGGGGGGGCTCCCCAAAGTCCTGGGGCCCTTGGCATCTGGCACGGCAGCACTCGGGGCTTGGAAAAGGACATTGGCAAACTTGGATTGCAGCAGCCCGGCAACTGGCAGGGAAAAGCAGGAAGAATGTTTCAGTGAAAGGGGAAACCTGAGGGACATTTCTGGCCTCTGAAAGGGATTTCAGGAATTCCCAGGATTCCTGGAGCAGCCAGTGGAAAACATTTGGATGGTGTGATGGGAACTTGGGGCTAAGTGTGACTGCCTGCAGTGTTGAGCCCCACTGACCGCCCAGCACTGCCCAAAGAAACACCCAAGGGGTGTTCACAGGAATGGGCCAGGGACAGCCCCACCCCAAAATGGGCCATTTCCAAAGGAGTCCCTAATTTAATGCTGGAATTAAGACATCAGAACAGAAGGAGGGTGTCAGACGTGGATCAGCAGGGCTGACACTGCCCCCACACACCCCAGGTCCATCCCTGTCAATCACATGGGCTTTGAATGGATTAACAGATCTGAATTAATGGGTTTCCTCAAATAGGAAGCATCCCCCTACTTGTTCTTAAATTCCTCAAAATACCTGTGGGAAGCACCACTTAGGGGGCGCACTGGGTGTAAGAGCCAAGTGGGAGAATCTGGCAGGTGTGCCCTGTGCTGGGCATAGCTGGTGCCCACAGCAGACCCACCATGGGCCACCTTCAAACCAAGCTGCAAAGCTGGTGGTGCCTCTGGGAGACCTTACAGGGAAAAAAAAAAGCACACTGGGAAGGGAAAAAAACAAAAAGAAAGGAAATAAAAAGTGAAAAGAGAAGCAAGCATCAGAGGAGAAGGAGGAGGTGCTCCAAGCACAGGAGCACCATCAGCCCTTGGGGCAGGGCTCGTGCTAGAGCAGGGAACGAACAGAGGAGGAAGGAGTGGCAGGAAGGAATGGCAGTCCCCGGGATTTTGCCTGTTTATATTACAATTCAGCTCTTTCTTCACACAATCTGTTGTTTTCACAATACCTGAGTGTCTTTTCTGTCCTTGTGATTTTGAGATGGGGAGCCTTGGAGAGCAGATCTCTTGGGAAGTGTCCATCTTGACAGGTTGCTTCCCATGATAATCCAGGATCAAATCCAGGTCATCATCATCAGCAAGCAAGGAAGCTTTCATGATCTGAGGATGTGGGAAGCCAAGTCAGAACATCAGCAATCCCTCCCACAGCAGAAGCTCACTAAGCTCATCAAAATAGCTCTTCCCACCCAAAAAAACTCCTACATGCAGCACATGGCCAAACAACACAGCCACGCTGCAAACATTCCAAGGGAACAGTGGAAGCACAGCTCAGGCTTGTCACCTGATGGATGATGTTTTACAACTACTTGTTAAATCAGGGCACAGGACTTGTTAAGGATGGGGATGACATCCTACAGTAATCCTGATTTCTTAGATCTAAGCTGACAAACAGCAGAGCTGAAAGAGTAATTTCAAATCTGTTTGTTATTACAGATAGAAGCCCCAAAGCGTTCACGGTACTGTCCTACCACAAAAATTACAAAGGCCTGGACGAAGGAGAATGGCTTCCCAGTGCCAGAGGGCAAGGTTAGATGGGATTTTGGGCAGGAATTGTTCCCTGGGAGGGTGGGCAGGCCCTGGCACAGGGTGCCCAGARAAGCTGTGCCTGYCCCTGGATCCCTTTGAGTGCCCAAGGCCAGGCTGGACATTGGGGCTGGGAGCAGCCTGGGACAGTGGGAGGTGTCSCTGCCATGGCAGGGGCGGGGCTGGATGGGCTTTGTTTTTTCCCAACCCAAACCTTCTGTGRTACTGTGAAATAAAAGTATTAACACCAAGCCCAAAATCAACACCAGTTATCCCAACATCTTGTTTTGCACCAGCTAGGCCCAAGGCCACTGCTCTGGTATTAGTYCAGCTTGGCCACTGCTCACACTCCAGAGTTCTGGAATCTAACTTCTGGCTTTACAGTGTTTTTTCACATCAGCACTGAGTTTTCCATGTATGAGGCTTCCCCCAGAACAGAAATGTGGTGTGTGATCAATCAATCCCAACCCATCACAAGCTGGTGTGTAAATAGCCTTGGGGAGGMAGGCACACCCTTCCCTTGAGCAGTGCTCCATTCCCCAAGGACTCTCCGGGGCAGGAACACTGGCAGACACTGACCTGCAGGACGTAGGGGTTGATACCCTGGGTGGATGCAATGTGAGTGGACGCTGGCACTGCCTCCTGCTCCTCTGCCAGGGCATCTTCTCCAAAGGGCTCCGGGGCTGGCTCCTGGGTGATGTCAGCCATGTCACTGTCCAGCTCCACCACCCTGCCCAGCTGCTCCAGCTCCGGGGGCTGTGGATACAGAGACCAGGTCACACCCAGAGAGCTCAGCTTTGCCAGGACCCACTCACACCCCGACCATCACCTGCAGCTGCTGCGGAGTGCTCCTGGCTCTGCCAAGGCTCCTCACTAAGGYCAGGGATGGACACACAGAACCTTCAGGGTGTGCCATGCCAGCGAAAAGAGCAGTCCCAGATTAGTGGTGCCCTCCTGGAGTTTTCCCAGTTCTGCCATTCAGTTTAGGAAACTTCTTCAGCTTTCCAGTTTTCACGTGCCCAGCGAAGGGAGCGTTCTGTGTACTTAGTCTCCCTCCCCTCCTCCTGAATCCATCCCAGGTAGTACAATGTCCAATCATGGAGACTATGTTCCACAACAAACAGCATTTTACATGGCTCCTGACAGGGTGGGGAGGCCCTGGCACAGGGTGCCCAGAGAAGCTGTGGCTGCCCCTGGATCCYTTTGAGTGCCCAAGGCCAGGCTGGACATTGGGGCTGGGAGCAGCCTGGGACAGTGGGAGGCGTCCCTTCCATGGCACGGGTGGCACTGGATGGGCTTTTGGGTCCTGCCAACCCAAACTATTCCATGATTCCATGGCTCACTCTGCTCACTGTCATGGGCTGTGTTTCTGCCCAGCTCAGGCTGTGGCACCTGAGCTCCCATGTACTGGTTTGGCTACAGTTTAATCATCCCAGCACTCAGCTTCATGTCCTGTGAGAATCTCATGCTTTCAGCTTCCCAGAAAAAACACAGTACAGACCACTGAAGTGACACAAAAAACAGGAGTGAGGAAACCCTGGGAGTCCTGCTCAGGAATTAAGGAGCACATTGACAAGGCTGTGCTTAGCTCTGTAGAATCAGCCAGGAAGGGGTGAAGGTTCTCAGCTGAGGCAGATAAAAATCACCCTGGGGGTCTGTAAGGACAGAAGTGAGTGGCAGACATGGAATCTGAGCCTGGCCCCACATCTGGAACAGATTTACAAAATGCCAAAACGTGGTTAGAAACACACAAGTTTCACTGCTCCCTTCATTGGGCTTTAATGCAGCAGGTTCCCTTGCAACATAAATAAATTCATTAATATTTAAGTTAGTGAGGGAAAACAAAACAAAAACCAAGTCTAGATACTAAACGCTTCTGGCAGCCCAAATAATATTATCAGATGTGTTCTACACCCAGACTTTGGGAAGTTTTAAGCCATGCTATGATTTTTTTAGGTGTCTGAGAAATCAAATAAGGCTTTTCTTAAATTCAGAAATTAAAACTGGAGTTAATGGTATGCAAGTCACACAGGTTAATGAACCTGGAAGGGTTTTTTTTAAGTACACTGGAATGTGTAAGAATGTTTGAATATATATGAGAGATATTCCCAGCATTCCTGAGTGTTTAAAACCTCAGCTCTKGTCCCTCCAATCTGAACATGAAGCAGGAAGGGGAACTGAAGTGAGGCTGTTGTGCAGCCACGTGTGCAGCTTGAAATGCAAATAATTAAGGATCTACTGCAGCAGAGGGATAAGTGAGTGGTGTTAATGGCCCAGGAATCGGGAGAGCTGGAGCAGCAGCTGGTCACTACTCTGGGATTCTCCATGCAGAGCCCAGCAGAGGTAGCAGCCCCGCAGCAYGCCCCAGCAGCAGGATGTCCTGCACAGGGAGCAGACACTGCTCATGGAATTGCTGTACAGGATCAGGGTCCTGACGGCTCCTCTCATCTGCCACGAGTGCTCTGTTCTCCTGCCACACAAGTGGCCAGCAGAGGTTCCCAYTGGATACCAGGGAAAGGTTCTTCCATGTTAGAAACACACAACTATTGAGGCTGGAAAAGCCTGTGAGCCCACCAAACCCAACTGCTCCCTAGCACTGCCAGAGYCACCACTGAGCACGTCCCCAAGTGCCACAGCCACAGGGTTGTGAAATCGCCTCAGGGATGGGGACTTCCACTGTCCTGGACAGCCGTGCCAGGGCTGGACCGCCCTTTCCTGGAAGAAATTTTCCCAATATCCAATCCAAACCTCCACTGGCACAACTTGAGGCTGTTTCCTGCTCCGCCCTCCTGTCAGGGAATTGTACAGAGCCAGAAGGGTCCCCTGAGCCCCCTTTTCTCCAGGCTGAGCCCCTTYCCCAGTTCCATTCCCTTCCCTGGACACACCACAGCCCCTCAGGGTCTCTCTGCAGGACCCAAAACTGCACACAGCCCTTGAGGTGTCTCACAGTGCCCAGCGTAGGGGGACAATGCTGCCCTGGGCTTGTGGCCACACCATGGCTGGGACAGCCCAGGGGTCGTTGGCCTCTTGCCCACCTGGGTTTCTGGTATTCCCAGTGAACGGAATCAAACACTGCCTGTGGATCAAATATTCCTGGATAAGATGGGCCCACCACTGAGGATGTTTTGCAAAGGTTTAAAGCAGTCACATCCAACACAAATACATTTACCAAGCCAGCATATAGCCAGCCTTACAAAAGTATTATTTTAATAAAAATAGAGCACATTCTTAAAATAGAAAGCAGACAGTCTTGCACACTAATGGTGGTAAACTGAGTGCACAGCATCACTGTCCAGGCAGGCAGCACACGGCGTTGGCATTATGGGCGTGCATTTAATAGTCACAAAAACAATGTTCTTCCAGAAGAGGCGCAAATCTGTCAAACTCAGACTAGAATTCAAACAAGAAACAGGGTTGAAAGCCTCCCCGCCCCAGCCTCAGTGCGAAATGTCAAGTGTCTCAAAGGAAAACAACATGCAGCCATTCAGCCAGAGTTCAGAAGAGTTTCTGTAAAGCTTCACTCTCCAGATTCCAGGTTACTCCAACCACCCCCTTCCCAGGCACAGCTACTCTCCAAATTCCATGTCATCAACCCCCTTTAGTCACTGTTCTTCTACCTGAGCTGGGGGTGCTGGTTTGCCGTTCAGGGCCATCTGCTGGGGCAGCAGGTGCCCTGGGGGTGGCACAGGTATGGTCTTTAACTTCTTGGTGTCCGCTTTTGAAGGATGATCTTCCTCTTCCTCATCTGAATCTTGCAAGCCGTACTTGGAAAAGTGCGCTACCTGTGTTAAGGAGAAGGATAAATATGTCACAGCTTGGAAGTGAAATTTCTGAAAGGCCTGAAAACTGGGCGAGTGCAACATGTAGCACCATGCCCTATGCAGGTGTTCTAACACACAGCTCTGGGGACATCTGCAACAAACTGAGCCTCTCCACAGAACAAAACCACATGCTGTAGGCAGGTCTGGGGCCACAGGCTTCACCAGAGAACCACAGACTGGTTTAGGTTGGGAGGGATTTTAGAGCTCATTCATTCTATGGGTAGGGGCACCTCCCACTAGTGCAGGTTCCTCAAAGCCATGTCCAACACAACCCTGAACACTCCAAGGGATGAGGAGTCGCTCTGGTGAGGACAGTTGTCTGAAGTTAGCGAATTACTTGAATTACAAAATCTCAGGAGCTTGCAGGGTCAGGGTCTGTGTGACTCCCTCACCTTGAAGACCCAGGAGCCGGTCTCTGGGCGGTACTCCTTGAAGCGGGCGCCCTGCTTGCGGGACACGGCCTCCAGCCGGCCCTCGTAGTTCATCTCTGCCAGGCGCTCGGGGCTCTTGATCAGGCACCGTGACGTTTTATCCGTGGGCCACACCCCATCCAGGGTGACCTCGGCTCGCCTGGAAAAGGCACCAAACAGGCTCACAGACAAGGGGCCGAGGCAGAGCTGCTCAGGAACTGATGGGAAACCTGAGCAGGGCAGCAGAGCTGAGATCCAGGCACGGAGGCACAGCCCAGCCCTGGGCAGGGGGGCTCAAATCAGCCTTCAAACCCTATTTGTGGCTCAGAAGCTTGTAAGCATCTCATAATTGTCAACATTCCAAACTGAATGCATCACTTGGATTTGTCTCTTGGTTGCCTGCAAACACAGCAGACTGTCAGGATTTTAAAATTTATCCTTATCTAACGCTTACCTATTTAAACCTTCCCCAATGGGGGGTTTTCTTTCATCGTCAGGGTAAACAATAACTTCTTTTCTCCGGATATGGACAATCTCATCCAGGTTTAAGTTTGTTAGATTTACTTCTCCTTCGAAGTAAATTGATCCATAACCTGTAAAACAACCCAAAATGTCACTAATTGTCTGTGAAGTCATGTGCCAGAGAGCACATACTCTTGCTGGGCTCCCGTCCCCACTCAGCCATGTCCTGTCTCCACGGCAAAGTGGCACCTCCTTCCCCCTGAGAAAACCTTGGAGGACCATTACCAAGTCTGACACTCATNCCTGAGCCCCCTTTTCTCCAGGCTGAGCCCCTTTCCCAGTTCCATTCCCTTCCCTGGACACACCACAGCCCCTCAGGGTCTCTCTGCAGGACCCAGAACTGCACACAGCCCTTGAGGTGTCTCACAGTGCCCAGCGTAGGGGGACAATGCTGCCCTGGGCTTGTGGCCACACCATGGCTGGGACAGCCCAGGGGTCGTTGGCCTCTTGCCCACCTGGGTTTCTGGTATTCCCAGTGAACGGAATCAAACACTGCCTGTGGATCAAATATTCCTGGATAAGATGGGCCCACCACTGAGGATGTTTTGCAAAGGTTTAAAGCAGTCACATCCAACACAAATACATTTACCAAGCCAGCATATAGCCAGCCTTACAAAAGTATTATTTTAATAAAAATAGAGCACATTCTTAAAATAGAAAGCAGACAGTCTTGCACACTAATGGTGGTAAACTGAGTGCACAGCATCACTGTCCAGGCAGGCAGCACACGGCGTTGGCATTATGGGCGTGCATTTAATAGTCACAAAAACAATGTTCTTCCAGAAGAGGCGCAAATCTGTCAAACTCAGACTAGAATTCAAACAAGAAACAGGGTTGAAAGCCTCCCCGCCCCAGCCTCAGTGCGAAATGTCAAGTGTCTCAAAGGAAAACAACATGCAGCCATTCAGCCAGAGTTCAGAAGAGTTTCTGTAAAGCTTCACTCTCCAGATTCCAGGTTACTCCAACCACCCCCTTCCCAGGCACAGCTACTCTCCAAATTCCATGTCATCAACCCCCTTTAGTCACTGTTCTTCTACCTGAGCTGGGGGTGCTGGTTTGCCGTTCAGGGCCATCTGCTGGGGCAGCAGGTGCCCTGGGGGTGGCACAGGTATGGTCTTTAACTTCTTGGTGTCCGCTTTTGAAGGATGATCTTCCTCTTCCTCATCTGAATCTTGCAAGCCGTACTTGGAAAAGTGCGCTACCTGTGTTAAGGAGAAGGATAAATATGTCACAGCTTGGAAGTGAAATTTCTGAAAGGCCTGAAAACTGGGCGAGTGCAACATGTAGCACCATGCCCTATGCAGGTGTTCTAACACACAGCTCTGGGGACATCTGCAACAAACTGAGCCTCTCCACAGAACAAAACCACATGCTGTAGGCAGGTCTGGGGCCACAGGCTTCACCAGAGAACCACAGACTGGTTTAGGTTGGGAGGGATTTTAGAGCTCATTCATTCTATGGGTAGGGGCACCTCCCACTAGTGCAGGTTCCTCAAAGCCATGTCCAACACAACCCTGAACACTCCAAGGGATGAGGAGTCGCTCTGGTGAGGACAGTTGTCTGAAGTTAGCGAATTACTTGAATTACAAAATCTCAGGAGCTTGCAGGGTCAGGGTCTGTGTGACTCCCTCACCTTGAAGACCCAGGAGCCGGTCTCTGGGCGGTACTCCTTGAAGCGGGCGCCCTGCTTGCGGGACACGGCCTCCAGCCGGCCCTCGTAGTTCATCTCTGCCAGGCGCTCGGGGCTCTTGATCAGGCACCGTGACGTTTTATCCGTGGGCCACACCCCATCCAGGGTGACCTCGGCTCGCCTGGAAAAGGCACCAAACAGGCTCACAGACAAGGGGCCGAGGCAGAGCTGCTCAGGAACTGATGGGAAACCTGAGCAGGGCAGCAGAGCTGAGATCCAGGCACGGAGGCACAGCCCAGCCCTGGGCAGGGGGGCTCAAATCAGCCTTCAAACCCTATTTGTGGCTCAGAAGCTTGTAAGCATCTCATAATTGTCAACATTCCAAACTGAATGCATCACTTGGATTTGTCTCTTGGTTGCCTGCAAACACAGCAGACTGTCAGGATTTTAAAATTTATCCTTATCTAACGCTTACCTATTTAAACCTTCCCCAATGGGGGGTTTTCTTTCATCGTCAGGGTAAACAATAACTTCTTTTCTCCGGATATGGACAATCTCATCCAGGTTTAAGTTTGTTAGATTTACTTCTCCTTCGAAGTAAATTGATCCATAACCTGTAAAACAACCCAAAATGTCACTAATTGTCTGTGAAGTCATGTGCCAGAGAGCACATACTCTTGCTGGGCTCCCGTCCCCACTCAGCCATGTCCTGTCTCCAYGGCAAAGTGGCACCTCCTTCCCCCTGAGAAAACCTTGGAGGACCATTACCAAGTCTGACACTCATWTCAGCAGGCTGGGGGARCTGGGGGTGCTCACCTGGGGAAGAGAAGGCTCCAGGGAGACCTCAGAGCCCCTGCCAGGGCCTAAAGGAGCTCCAGGAGAGCTGGAGAGGGACTSGGGACAAGGGCTGSARGGACAGGAGCCARRGAATGGCTTCCCAGTGCCAGAGGGCARGGYYAGATGGGATATTGGACAGGAATTGTTCCCTGGGAGGGTGGGCAGGCCCTGGCACAGGGTGCCCAGAGAAGCTGTGGCTGCCCCTGGATCCCTTTGAGTGCCCAAGGCCAGGCTGGACACTGGGGCTGGGAGCAGCCTGGGACAGTGGGAGGTGTCCCTGCCCATGGAATGAGATGAGCTTTAAGGCCCCTCCCAAGMCACATCAGTCTGTGATACTGTGATTTATTCCATCCTAAAATCCTACAAGACTTGGATGCAAGCTGCTCCCAAAGCAAKGGCACCGGTTACAATCAGACTGACAGTTTGGAAATCTGGTTCCATATCTTTAAAATCCCTGCACGAGAGTGAAGCCTCTGGGGAAGCCAGGGGGTCTCACCCTTGCGGCCGATGGTGAAGTCTGTCACGATACATTCGTTCCTGTCGTTGGTCAACCGGGCCAGCTCCTCCAGGGAGGGGATGGTGTAGTAGCCAGCTCGTGTCAGAACAATCCCTGCAACACAACATTCCCTCAGAACAGGGCTGGCAGCAAAGTATCAACGTCCCCAGACTCTCATCCCATTTCTTTTGGCAGCCTGAACRGCTGGAAGCCTCAGAGGAAGTCAAAGGCAACAGACACCAAAACACCTTAATTCCACAGCCTCCAGAGCACATTGGAGACAAGTGCTCTGGCAGGTCCTATCAGCCCAAGCATCCACCAGGGAACAGCATGTGGCCAACCAGGCAGGAAAGAAGGTGCATAGGGAAAAGAAAGATTGCAAATACATCAACACTTGAAGGAAATGCTCTCGAAGCCTGGGGCCTCAGGCACTGCTGACCAAGCTGAAGCTTCTGCATTTAACAGGCTCCAATTCTTCTTCATCCCTTAATTTGTCTAATTATCTATTTCCCAAAAGCATTATACGTCTACACAATGTCTAGAGACATCTCTTTTGAACACATCAGACATCGCCAGTTTCATTACATGCCACCTAAGTATGACCTGAAAGGAAGAAAARAATCTTTTCCCTTTACCTTCTTGAGTTTAAAAAACTGCAACCATGATAAAAAACTGGGGAATAAAATTTAAACGCTCATTGACTCAGCAGGTGAAATTTGTGCACTAGGTAAGAAAAGCAAGATTTGTGTTCTGGTGAAAAGAGAACGAAAAAAGCAAAAGGTGAGAGTGTCAAACAGCTTGCAAGAAAACTTGCATGAAACTCTGCTGCCGCCAGACTCACCCGCAGGATGCAGGTGGTGGGTGCCTTCCGCCTCCTCTTCCCGCTCATCCTGCAGGGAATCCTCCTGGAAGGAGGCATCCTCGCTGCTGCCCTCCAGCCCGTTGCGCAGCGCCGCGCGCATGTTCAGTGCCACGATGGTGTCGTCCACGCTGGAGTGGGGCTTGTGCCCACTGCCCTCCAGGGTCTGCGGGATGGGCTTGGCAATGGGATTGGTGTAAAACCTGGTCACCTCGTGGGTTTCCTCCTCCTCCTCCCGCTCCCCGTCCTGTCTGTGGTTCTCCTCGGGAGGCACTGACAGGAAGAACCTGGGCACAGGAAGAAGATAAATTAYTTAGTTCTAAGGGACTTACACCAACGTTCCTGTGCAGGGCCACGARCTGAATTTGGATCCTCCCTGTAGGTCCCTCCCTGCTCAGGAGACTCTTGTGATTCTATAATTCTGCTCTTTCCACAGAAAGAGCGAACAGGACCACATAAACTGCAGTGTCAGTGCTTATTCCCCTTCCCTCTGCTCCTGCTTGACCACCTCTGCCACTGAGGCTCCCACGACAGCAAAGACAGTGGTGACATTGAGACAGTCCCACGATGCTGGGGAATAAAGCAYGTGCCCTGTGCAGAGCTGAGTGGAACAGGGAGCTCCGGCTGGGGAGAAGCCTCAAAAAGGGGTGTAACAGCAATTCCAATGCTCCAAACCCTCTGCCCACAGGGCCAGCAGGACCCCACTCCMAAATCAGCTCTTATTTTAGTAGCTTCCAATAAAATTAATGTGTTGAGCTAGGCAGGAGGCTTTTTTTCCCAGCCTCCGATTAAAAGAAAACCAAGGCAAAATCAGAGTTTAACTGAAATAAGGTCACAGCTTTTTTAGAGGAGGTTAAAATTCTGGCTTTTGGAGAAGATGTAGCCTTAGAGATTCCTCATTGTAAACTGTATAAAACACATATGTAGAAAATACAAATATGAGACATGAGGATCATGGGAGCTTCCTTGCAATTCCCACATCACTGAGGACTGACCAGGAGAGGCTCTTCTCCCCTCAGAGTCAAGTTTAGCACTTCCCTCAAGGAATGCCCTGGTTTCTTGCTACAGGGACTCATCCAGAAAATAAATCCCTGCTCTCTGACCCAGATTTTGGGCAGGGCAACTTGGCAGTGCCCACTCAGGAAGAACCCARGGTTAGTCGGGGAGGAAATTAATTTCCCAGCAGGTCAACTGCTTCCAATGAACAAAGAAGTGACATCCCTGAAAAGAAGTCACTGCTGCACAGCAGTAATTTAGAGAGAGGCAGAACCAGTTTGCATTTCTGAGGACAAACCCTTGCAGGGTGACTCACTCACCTGTCCCCGTTCTCCGGGTACTCCGATGGCGACGCCAGGTCCTCGTTCTCTCGGCTCACAGGAGAGAACAGGTTGCTGCTGCTGAGGTTCTTCAGAACCAGCTTCTTGATGCTCTTCCTAAAAACACCAAAGAAGGGAAATTTGCATCTATCCACTGCATAAATATGTATTTCGTGCTTAATTCAGATGCTCCAGGAACCAGGTCTAAGGCCTCTTCCCACGCCCAGGACGTATCAAGTCTCCCATGAGAGATCCCAACATTTTTTTGGGAATTCCATTCAAGGCTCTGGTTTATGGGGAGGTGTAAAAAGCACAAGCCAGTGAAAGGCTTAAGTCCAAGTTTAGCAAACAAAAATGTCCTGTTTCCCAAATAAGGTTTTCTAGAAGCACAGAAGGTCTGGCTCACARGTACAGGTTCATTTCGCTAAAGTGTCACTTTAGTCTTTTGCTCTTTGTTTTTACTCAACTCCAAAGCTTTCCAAACTCCTTTTTTATTTGATTGTCAYGGATGCACCTAAAAATTGAACCCAAAAGCTTCACTCAGGCAGATCCATTATGTATTTCTCACAGAAACACYTGTAGATCTGAAAGAGAACCCAGGCTGGGATAAAACCACCAGAAATCTGCCCCCSTACTAAGGGCATGAGCAAACCTGATGACACTCCCAGGTCAGCAGCAGGAAGTATTACTCTGTGCAAGCTTTCCTCATAAGAATTCCTAAACGACTTTATAGGGGCTTTGTGCCCATCGTGGGCTGACCTCATTTTACAGCTTATTTGGCCTTAAGAGTTTAAGCTGAACCTTTTTACCTCCTCTACAGAAAACAGTTCTAGTGAACTCTGACAGAAAACTTGTCCTGTTCTTCCTATCTGAACCAGGGCAATGACRGGATTTAGGGTAATATACAGGATGTCACAGAAGGTTCTCACACAGAGACAAAAGAGAAGCTCACTTTGGCATGAAGGCTCCATTGGACAGGGAGGGTTCATCATCATCCAGCCCATCAAAGAGCTGGGACTTGGCCGAGCCTGCTGACTGCAGGGCCTTGGGCCGCACTCTGGTCGCAGGGCGTGGGGTCAGCTTGTAATGGGTGGGGGTAGTCAAGGCCTTCTGGGCTGCTGGGTTGGTTGGCTTCAGCCTCTGGAACAGAAAGATGGACAGTTGGAATTGTCAGGGCATGGGGACAGTGTTTGTTTTTTGTCTTCTGAATAAAGCAACAGGCAAAGTTTTGTCAGAGACTCTCAGAGATGTCCTAAGCAAAGCACTACAATTATTCCAAGCACTAGTCCAAACCAGCAGCAGTGAACACAGAAACTCCACAGCCAAGGCTCTGATACAGGCAAAAGCAGGAAATCAGGGAATCAAGGAATGGTTTGGGTTGGAAAGGACGTTAAGGATCATGCAGTTCCCACCCCCTGCCATGGGCATGGAACTTCCCACTGGAATAATATCAAGTGCTTTGTGTCCTGGAAGGTAAAAAGACACAGCAGCACTGGGAGAGTACAGAGGGCAACTTACATGGCTGCTCACTGTGCATTTAAGTGAAGACAGTGCACACAGACCAAAGTAATTTCAACTGTCACCCATAAAATTATTTCAGTGTTGATGTACATTTACCTCTTCTTTCTTCTTTGGGTCTGACATAGGGTTTCTGAAGAGTGGGGAGTCTCCAAAAGGTGAGTAGGTCAGGCTGTTGAGGTGCTGCTGGAGGACAGCTTGCTGGGCAGCAGAGGCATTGGGGTCTGTCAGAGCTACAAAAGGAGCAGCATTTTAGTTTTAGAGCTTTGGGAACAGAACCAGGGCAGGCAGAAACACAGCAGCTCTCAGAGCACCTCCTTCATCAGAGTATGCAACCACATTCACTAAGCTCTCATGGGTGAAAAGCTGAGGTGAAAGCATGGGTGAAACAGAGAGCTACAGAGCAGTGGAAAGAGGCTGACCTGCCAAAATACTCAATCCAGCTGGCGTCTGAAAGGGTGTGCAGGGAAAATATTTCATGCAGAATTTTGACATTCCTGCTACCACAACCAAACATACAGATCTACAGTCCCCTCTACAACTGGACTTTTWAATTTTACCTCTGCATCTTACAGCATCTAATTTTAATTCCTATTAAAATGCTCTAGAGTTCAGACTGTGAACTATTCAAGCCACCAAAAGCTGCTTAATTCCAATTCCAACAAAACCAGGGTGAATGTGRGCATTCCCAGAGAACAACAAAGCCACTCTCAGGAACAAAAGCTTACAGACAGGGTCTGCAGGAAGTCAGGAGGAAAGCTGGAGACAACTGGGTGTTATTTTTGTCCCAATGCATTATTATGTCCCAACTGCATTCCTGTTAATAAAGTCCCCTCTAGATCTCTCATATCTGGAAGTACTGAAGAAGCCAACTGAAGTACTGAAAAAGCCAATGCTGYGCTTCCCTTACTTTTTTTTGTAAACATCTACTCCTGCTGTCCCAAATTCAATTATGGGAAATGTTACTGATCTTGAAGACAAAGCTCTAAAACAGCTGCAAAAATTGGGCATGTAGATCAACTTC
>NW_026623750.1:140760-151640 GCF_030028575.1 Malurus melanocephalus | reverse complement strand
AAAAAAAAAAAAAAAAAAAAGAGTCATTAACATGGTCGGCACTGTGACTGAGAACAGAAGAGCCCTCAAGGAGATGTTTTGTCATTCCAAAACTTTTGGCAGAGGTGTGCTCCTGTGCCCAGGCACACAGGACAGCAGGTTAATGGACACTCACCTACAGCAGGCTGAGGAGCTCCAAAGCCCAGAGTAGCTGTGGATGTGTTGAATCCCGGGGCTCCGAACGCTCCTGTTCCCAGCGTTCCCCCCAGCTTTGGCTGGGTGTTTCCAAACAAGGATGTCTGTCCTGCCCCCAGAGCTGTGACAGGAGAGGTGACTGTCATTTACTGCGAGACCGTGACCAGTTTACAAGCACAACAATCAATTTCTTATTAAACTGCAGGAAACAYTCTGCATGTCCATGGATGCCACACTCAGCACTTGTCATCAGAGCAGAGGATCTGAGCAGAGGRCCTCACCAGTCCCACCAGTGCTGCCCAGTTTCTATCAGGTCACTTGGTACTGTGCTAAGATTCCTCTTGGAGCTGCCCTGAAACATCCTGGCTTGATGCTAAAACATCCCCAGCCTTTCCCAACTCAGTTACAGGTAATACCCAAGCAGGTCCAGCACTACAGCCTTGAGGGCTCAGGCTGCTGAGAAATGAGCTGAGAAATTGCTTACCTGTTCCAAACCCTGTTCCAAGTCCTGTTCCCAGAGTCCCAGTCGCAGGCTTGTTTCCAAACAGGCTATTTCCAGCAGTGTTGGCACCAAAACCTTCAATAACAGAACCAGCAGCTCATTAGAGATGAAATTAAAACCATGTATTTAAATAACTAAGCATTACAGGGTCCAAGAGCCCTGCCACAGTCAAGGTCAAATTTCCCACTGTTTCCAGCAGCGCATGTTAAACTAACAATCAGCAAGAAGGGACTTCACTGCTAATAAACAATATTTTAGTTACTAAAAGCARCATTAAAGCTGCACAGAAAAATGCTGGTCTGCCTTCTTGTGCTTTTTGGTTTGTTACAGACTTCAAAGTTTCCCTGAAAGGCAGAGTTGACATGATGCTGCTGGATCTGGTGACACAGTAAAATGTGCTCGGTTTTTTTAAGTGCCTGGAAGGAACAAACTTCATTTCATCCTGTTTATATCACACACTCATTCCTCTGGCTTTCTCCACAGAAAAGATGGAGAACTCCCACAGGCAAGATCCCCTCCCTGACCTACTGGGAATGCTCTTCCCAATGCTCCCACGATCCCAGAGGCTCTCCTGGCCATTCCACGAGATCATTCCAAAATCATTCCTGGTTCAGCGGAAGGCTGAACCTTCTGCTAAGGACTCACCGAAACAGTAGCACTTGACCATCTACTTCCTGAATCAGGGAGTCCCATCAAGACCAAAGGCACAACTGAGCACCCAGCACAGTTCCCTGCAGCAGGACCATGGCTCACCTGGCAATTCCAACTCTACAGTACCTAGCACATGCTCTCAGCAGGTGTGTGGTATACAGTGTACAGCTTTAAATGACTGAGACCCCACTTTTTTCCCCTGTCCCCACATTGGAAGGGTTTGTAGGGGTTCCTAAGGTCAGAGGTGGTTTGTTACCAAAGAGGCTACCGCCTGTGGTGGTACCAAACGAGGGAGCGCTGGTCGTGGTGGCTCCAAATCCAGCAGGCTTGTTCCCAAACAGGGTCTGAAAGGAAAACAACAGCAATTGGGAAACCTGAGAGGCTGGTATTACAGGAATTGTATCAGTGTTTGGCTGCAAGCAAGGAAGCAGGAGTAAAGCCAAGCACAACTGAGCCCACCCAGCCCAGCCTCCCATGAGCAGGGGTTATCCCAAGCCACATGCAAAATCCCCCCCAAAACAGCTGTCAGGGTTGAACTCAAGGGGCTTAAAGAGACTTTTCCACCTCAGTGATCCTGTGATTTTCACTTCACCAGAACCAAAATGACTGAGTATCAAGAACCAAGGTTGGTTTTGGTCCATAACAACCKATAACCTTGTATTTCCAACCCTGCACCGAGGGCACCCCCAGGCACTGAGAAGCAAAATCTCTCCTGCAGCTTTCATCACTCCACACATAACTTGTTAAAAAGCAACTCTACTACACATTTATCCTTCAGTTTACAGCAAACCACCTGACCTTTGCATTTCAGAAATCTTAATTCCTAAGCTAAGACAACTTCCATGAATGGCAGCGCCCCAGGACAGGGCTCTGCCTGTTTTTCTCTCTTTATTATGAAGGCACAGACATACCGAACCACCAACACCAAATCCTGTGTTGGCTTGTCCAAAAAGGCCAGTTCCCGTTCCAAATCCAGTCCCAGCATTTGTATTGGCAGCTGTCCCAAAAAGGCTTCCAGGCTGCGAGGGCTGGGTGACCCCAAAGAGACCCTACAAACAGGAACCAGGTTAAGGTAATGCTCCCAGGCTTTTCAAGTCCAGCACTGACAACAACAGTTCCAACACACAAAATCAGGCAATAAAACAGTGCTACATTTGCCTTTGTGCTGGGGGAAGAATAGGGGTGAAGAGCATTCTAGAAGCTTTAGTCTTCCTCCAAGAAATTAGTTACAAAAAGGAAATAAAATTAAAAAACCACCAAGAACTCAAAAATTTATGCTCTGAGCTTTAAAGGATATTGCAATTTCCTCATTGCTTTGAGCAAGGAATATGGAAAAGAAACATTTCACAGGGTTCTCTGCGAGAAGTCACAACAAATTCACAAGAGCACAGGATATTTGGAGCCAAAGCCTCTAGTTATGCAACAAGTTACAGCAACACAGAATCTTTCTCTCACAAAAGCCTACAAATGCTGCTCATTTGTCACCAGAAAGTCCAGGATTTGAATTCCCATGGAAGGTTAATCATGGAATGATATTATCCGTGTGAAAATGACCCAAGTACAAGAGTTGTTGGAGAGCAGCTGCTTAAGGAGGTGAGTGGGTCCATGATTTGTGAACAGTTGACTGCTCTCCAATTGTCAGGAACAAAGCCGACAGCCAGGTTTCCTGCTCTACCACTGGGTAGAGCACCCCAATCCCTCAGCCTCCCGCGTGCGACAGGAGCAGCTGCAGCCCCACTCCCTGCTGCAGCCCCTCTTACCATGGTGTTGGTGTTGGGCTGGCCCAGGGTGCTGGTGCCCCCGAAGGAGAAGCCAGTGTTCTGCGTGGTGGTGGCCTGGCCGAAGGGTTTGTTGAACAGACTCGTGGTCTGGGACTGCTGCCCAAAGAGCCCCCCAGTGGTGCCGGTGCCAAAGCCGGTTGTACCTGGACACCACACATGGATTAGAGAGCAAACCCAGCAGAACCCACAGTCCAGCATTCAAACAGGAAAAAAGGTCATGGAATGTCCTGAGCTGGGAGGGACCCCCAGGATCACCCAGTGCCACCTCTGTTCCTGCTCAGCCCCGCCAGCAATCCCAGCCTGTGCATCCCTGGCAGCGCTGTCCAAACGCTCCTGGAGCTCTGGCAGCCTCGGGGCCGTGCCCGTTCCCTGGGGAGCCTGGGCAGTGCCAGCACCCTCTGGGGACAGAAGAACCTTTCCCTGCTCTCCAGCCTCAGCCTGCCCTGGCCCAGCTCCAGCCTCTCCCTGGGTCCTGTCTTTGCTCACCCAATAGTCACTTGCCTTCCTACAGCCTGGAGGAGTCGGATCTGTATACCGTTGATTTCCACAAAAACAAGTATCAATTATTAGGGAAANGCAGCTAGGGGTTTATGGAATCCTGGAATATCCTGAGCTGGAAGGGACCCCCAGTGCCACCCCTGTCCCTGCCCAGCCCCCCCAGCAATCCCAGCCTGTGCATCCCTGGCAGCGCTGTCCAAACGCTCCTGGAGCTCTGGCAGCCTCGGGGCCGTGCCCGTTCCCTGGGGAGCCTGGGCAGTGCCAGCACCCTCTGGGGACAGAAGAACCTTTCCCTGCTCTCCAGCCTCAGCCTGCCCTGGCCCAGCTCCAGCCTCTCCCTGGGTCCTGTCTTTGCTCACCCAATAGTCACTTGCCTTCCTACAGCCTGGAGGAGTCGGATCTGTATACCGTTGATTTCCACAAAAACAAGTATCAATTATTAGGGAAAAACAATTCCCAGTGAGGATGGGGAGGCCCTGGCACAGAGTGCCCAGAGAAGCTGTGGCTGCCCCTGGATCCCTTTGAGTGTCCAAGGCCAGGCTGGACATTGGGGCTGGAAGCAGCCTGGGACAGTGGAAGGTGTCCTTGCCATGGCAGGGGTGACACTGGATGGTTTTTAACGTCCCTTCCAACCCATTCTGGGATTCTATGATCTATTTACCTTTCAATTTGCACCAAAAACTAATAAAAATACAATTGTTGTTTCACTTTTTCCAAGGAAACGTAAGAAAACAGATTTCTATGGCAAGAAGCCCTACCAGTGAATGCTGGCAATACAACCAGCACAATTCTGAGCTCACAGCAGTGTTTCAGCATTTCGTATCACACAGATTTAAATGGTTTAACAGAATATTTGCACATGCACTCACAGGAAAGCCAGGCACTACTTACTGGTTCCAAAAGCAGTTTTATTCTGTCCATAGGAAAAGCCTGTATTGGTAGTGGAAGAGCCAAAAAGTCCTGTGACTGTGCTGGACGTGGCAGTGGAAGAGCCAAACAAGCCAGCAGTTGCTCCTGCTCCAACAGGATTCGTGGGACCTTTCCTGTTTGCTTGGTAGTCTTCCAAACGGAGTTCCTAGAGGAAAGCCCAGCTCTTTATACATCGGACAAGGGCCAGCAAGCATCCTGAGCACACTCACACAGCACCCAACCTACACCAAGGTTCAAAACCAGCTGCAACACCTATCTTTTTAAAAATAAAGACACAAAAAACAGGACCTGAACTTAGATCCATGTTTGGGCTACAATTTGACTTCCCAGAGCTTTTTCAGATCTTTTCATAAAAGATCTGTTTTGAAGGGACAAACAAACCAACCCGAATGGGAAGGCCTCAGGTTAACTCCTCGGGAACACCAGTTAATAATAAACAACTGAGTTCTGTCTGGGATCCTGCTGTTATCTCAGCAGAGCAGGGCTGCTCCCAACAGGATCTCGTGTCCTTCTGACAAGATGGAATTTCAACTCTTCCAGACCTGCATTAAGCATTTAAACCTAACTACAATTAACGCAGCATTGCATTGTTTTACTTGACAACAGCTCTCATGTGTGATGCAGGTATTGAAGGCTCATTAATATTCTTGCATTAATGAGCACATAAGGTAATTATGGCCCAAAAAAGCCCAAGGCAAGGGTGTATATCCCCCTATACTGACCTCGAGGGACTTGCTCTCATACTCCTTCATGGCAGTGATGCACTGGTGCTTGGTGTTGATGTTGGTGCTGACGCCTGATTTCACCATGGTGTCAGTGCCAGTCGGGGGCTGCCGGGAAGGGAGGAAGGGCCCGGTTAAAATCCAGACAGATTTGGGAGAGGACAGCCAGAGCTCTCTGCAGACCCTGGGAAATTCTACACTTAGCACAGACCTGAGGCTCTGTGTGACCCCTCTGATCAAGCACGACCCCACCTGCAGAGCTGCTCCAGCTCTGGGGCCCCAGAATAAGGACGACATGGAGCCGTAGCAATGACTCCAAAGGAAGCCACAGAGATGCTCCAAGGGCTGGAGCTCCTCTGCTCTGGAGCCAGCCTGGGAGAGCTGGGGGGCTCAGCCTGGGAGAGAGAAGGATCCAGGGAGAGCTCAGAGCCCCTGCCAGGGCCTAAAGCAGCTCCAGGAGRGCTGGAGAAGGACTGGGGATAAGGGCTGCAGGGACAGGAGCCAAGGAATGGCTTCCCAGTGCCAGAGGGAAGGACCAGATGGGATATTGGGCAGGAATTGTTCCCTGGGAGGGTGGGCAGGCCCTGGCACAGGGTGCCCAGGCCCTGGCACAGGGTGCCCAGAGAAGCTGTGGCTGCCCCTGGATCCCTTTGAGTGCCCAAGGCCAGGCTGGACATTGGGGCTGGGAGCAGCCTGGGACAGTGGGAGGTGTCCCTGCCATGACAGGGATGGGACTGGATGAGCTTCAAAGTCCCTCCCAAGCCAAATCTTGCAGGATTGCGTGGTTTTATGATTCCATCATTATGTGTAGAGTTGAGGCCTCACCCAAATGTGTTCAGTGATTATCAACAGTGGAATTTGCCCCAGGAACACCCAAAACAACTCCCAACAATTCTGCTTTTGGTTTCACTTTAAAAGCAGTTTACTTCAGTTTCTGACATAAATCCTGGAGATCTGCATGAGTTTCACTACTCCCTTTTTTTTTGTAACAATGCTATGAAAGTACAAAACACAGCACTGCAAGAGCCCAGACAGGGCTCTCCCTGTGGCAGAGCGCCACAGCTCTGCCCCCAAAGCCTCAATCTTACATCAGCTCCGTCTGGAAATGAAGAGGGACAAGATCTGCATAAAGAAGTTTCTGGGGAAAAGAGTCCCTCTTCCAGCAGGCCCCAGTTAGCCCAGTTCCTCAAGGCCTCTCTCTGGGCCACTCTCCAGGTCCAACTGCCACAGAACTTCATAGCAGTTACTGAATCCTGTCTTAAAGGGGACTCGTCCAGAGGAGGCAGGACACCAGTCCTCTCCTTCCAGTTCCCATTCCCAAAGCAAGGCTGGCTCAGGAGAGCTGCACTGATTCTGACCCATCCCAAGCTGGGGCTAATCCTTATTGCTGTCAGCACTTGCCATCTCTAACCCCTATTGCTGCCAGCATTTGCCATGGAACACCATGAATTCCATGGCACTTCCTGGGAAGCCTGAGCTTTAGGAGCCCCTTTACCCCTTCAGCACTAGCGCAGCTCTAAACCCATCAAGTCTCAAACTCTACTGTATTTGAGCCATTAATCAAATTCAGAATAAAACATAGAGTTAATTACATCTATTTCCACTGCAATAGTCCTTCTAAAGGGATGCTTTCCAGTAATTTCATAACACTTGCATATGAACTGCTCATTTTTTACCTCAGAGACCAAGACATCACACGAACAACTGCAAAACTGAATACTTCCCACTGTGAACAGGCTGGATTAAGAAGAAAAATCAGAACTTACATTAAATTTAATAGTTGTTCCTGTTGGCGCAGCAGTAAAGCTGGTTGGGCCGAAGAGGGAACCAGATGTGCTCCCAAAAGGGTTGGAAGTGGTGTTGGTTGTCCCAAAGAGCCCTCCACTGCTGGTGCTTGTACCAAAGTCTGAATAAAGCATAAAAAATAATGACATCAGTACTAAAACAAATTTCAAGCCTAAAACTTAAACCCTAATATTTTATTGAAATTGGAAACTGGTTTGAAAATAGAAAAAAAAGCTGGGAAAAATAATTTGACAGCAGAGCTGGAAACTGATGGTACTGCTAATGCAGGTCTCTGCTGTAGCAGAGTGTCCCTAACTCAGCACCCCAGAAACACCAGACAAACCCTGCAGCATCCTTCTACTCCTGACAAGTAGGAAGAAAACAATACAATAATTTTATAATAAAGGGAATCAGCAAGGGTCCCTTTCTCCTCCCAGAAGGGGCTGCAAGCACTTGCTTTTGCTTCATGGAATCAGAGCAGAGTTAAACAGCATTTCCTGTCTTCTCCCGACACAGACAAACCCAAACTGCTCTGCCTCAAGATAAAAACCTAAAATCAAACAGCACCAAAAGAGAGTTCAGAATAAAAAATATCCAGCCAAACACCTTTTGCAATTTATTTTAAAATTTTGGGCTAGAATCACAGCTACAGATCAGGAGCACATGGGCTTCCCCTTGGCTGCTATGGGCACAGGGGTGTCCCTGTATCCTCCAGGAGAAACCCCTGGACCCCACCCTGACCCCTGTCCCAGCCCTCAGGTACATCCAGCTTCCCCTGCTTTCCCATCAACAACAGAGGAACACCAGGCTCACGCACTTCCAAAGCCAGCTGGTTTGTTCTGTGCAAAGGCATTATTCTGGGATGAGAAGAGGCCTCCACCAGTGCTGGTGGTTCCAAAGAGGCTGTTTGATGTCCCAGTGGATGTTCCAAACCCAAAGCCGGTGCTGGTGGAAGAAGTTGCTGGTTGGTTGAACGTGGTCGACCCAAACAACCCTGCTGCAGACAGAAACAGGCTGTTAATCCTCCACAACCTCCTTTGCTTGGGGGCTTTGATGGGTTTTTGTTGTTCTGAGCTTGGGAGGGTGTTTGGTTGTTTTTCACGGATGATTCTTTGGTTTGCAGGTTTTTCCCTTTGTCCCCCTCCCTCCCTTTTTTACCAACAATCCCCCCCAGGCTCCTGTTGCACTCCACCAGGGCAGTACCTGGCTTTGTCTGTGTGCTTCCAAAAAGGCCTCCAGTGTTGTTGTTGGAGCCGAAGGCCGATGTTCCGAAGGCTCCTCCACTGGTCGTACCAAAGCCGGCATCTGTAAAGCAGCACCAGAGCCCAGTGAGTCTCCATTCCCAAAATCTGCCTGGAGAGCTAAGGCTGGAGCTCCACAAACACCCCTCAGGATACACCGTTTTATCTGCCAAGCATTCCAAGCAAACCCAGTCCTGGTTTGCTTCCATCCCAAAAAACCTCAGCAAGGTCACCTTCCCAAAGCACTGCATTTTCCACTCTTCCTACAAAAGGAAGTTTCCACAACAGACATGGCATTCTGGTGTCTCCCTAAAGTAAAAGCTTGGTTAGGGGTGAAGCCTCAGGCTCCTGAATCACATCCAAGCCAGCTGGAGCACCCAGCAGCTCCCTAATTCCATCCCACAAGGGATCACCACCTCCATGGGATTACCTGAGCTGCAGTTCAGCAAAAACAGCTCATTAAAAACAAACTTAAAACCAGATTAGATATTTTACTTACTTTGCCCAAAAGTTGAAGTTGTCCCAAAGCCAGTGCTGCCTCCGAACGGAGTTCCAAAGGATTTGTTAAACATTTTCGGGATATATCAGGTTTTCCCCTAGACCTGGAAAGCAGAATTCAGGTTTTATTGAAAGCTCATCCTGCAAACAAATTTTCCATCCCTCTCATGGCTGAAGGCAGCAATCCCACCAGAATCCTTCAGCACAAACCCCATGGCACTGAGCAATTCCAAACAATGCCGGAACCCTGAGGGGACAAGGACACCAACATTCCAGTGACAACACAAATAAGGAGGTACCACTAAACATTAGTATCCCTAAAATTAAGGTGTAACCCTTAATCACGGCTGAAGTTTCTGTGTATCTCAGCCTGTGTCCTGGGCTGTGACAATCCCATGGCAATTCTGGGGGTTTCCAGGACTGATTTTCCTGTTTAACCCTATTTGCCAATTGCATCAAACACAACACAGGTGAATACAGTGCACAGGGATTACAGGAATCCACCTTCCCACAGCTTCCCACTTCTGCACTTCCCAGAAGCTGCTGTTCCAGAGGAGTTTTAATGGGCCCAATTCCCTTTCCAACCCCCACCATTTATTTACAGCACATTCCCTGCTGCCTCTCCTCAATCTTCTCCCCCAGAACAAACAGGTACAAACTCTGCTCCAACTCCTTGAGTTTGTCAACAAATCCAGCACAATCCCCACAGCTCCCTCAGGCACACTCTATCAGGGAACTGTGTGCTGTTTTACTGCAGCTCTGCCACCAAAAATTCCAGATTAGCCAAAAACGAGCCAGAATAACAAAAAAAGCCAGTACTATCCCCCCAAAAATGGTCACATTACCCCCAAAATGCCAGTACTAGAAACAAAACCCCACCAAAACCAAACTATACCTAGCAAAAAAATATGCCTTATTAAACAAAAAAGCTATACTAGCCAAAAAATGCCAATATTAAGAAAAGCCAGTATTACCTCCCAAAAATAATGGGAATAACAATCTAAAAAAAAAGCCATTATTAGCCAAAAGAAAATGCCAATATTAACCAGAAAAACAGTTTGCACTACTAAAACAATGCCCTGTTAGCAAAAGAAATGACAGTATTACCCAAGCTCCCTTCACATTCAGCAGGAAATGCAGGAATTCCCCCACATTTCCAGGTACTCCCTGGAAGCCATAGCCAACATACAGCAGTGCAGAACTAACAACTTAAGCAATTCAAGAATGGCCCACACCAGGAATATTCCCAAATCCAACAATTCTAGTTAAAGCCAAACCTGCCCTTTCCCTGTGCCCAGGTTGGGCAGCTCCCCCATCCCAGCTCTCTTTATCTCCTCCCGGCCAAGGCAAGTACACAGGGACTGGGCACTGCCCAGCACAGCTTCCCACAGGGAAATCACCACATCCATCTGCACATCCTTGAAATGGAAGTTTTTGTTTCCCTAAAGCGAACAGCACTTTCTGGGAATTCTAAATCCAGACTGGGAGCAGCCCCAGCCTTCTACCATCCCTGAACCATGGGAGCCTAAATCAGCCCAGAGCAACCAGTATCCCACACTTCCCTAAAACATGAACTAAAAAGATGATTTGTGTCACCTCCAACTACTCCAACAGCCACACACCACAATTCTGGAGTATTAAGGGTCTCCACATTCCCATAGACAAATCCTTACAGATTTCATCCACCACAGGAAGAAGGAATGATCCTGGTAAAAGCCAGAAAAAACTCCTCTGCCAAATTCTCAAAGCCCCTGAAGCTGAGAGCTTCTCCTGGGAGAGCTCCTCTGGCACAGGGTAATACTGCACCCTGAGCCCTTCCCACCTTCTCCCATGGAAAAGCCCTCCCAGCCCATGGAGTCCCAGATGTGCCCGATGCCCATCTTGTCCCCAGCCCAGAGCACTCAGTGCCACCTCCAGCCCTTCCTGGGACACCTCCAGGGATGGGGACTCCAAAGGTCCCTGGGCAGCCCCTGCCAAGGCCTGACCACTCTTTCCAGGAAGAAATTCCTCCTGGTGCCAAACCTGAACCTCCTGTCAAGGAGTTATAAGTGGTAAGGTCCCCCCGAGTCTCTTTTTCTCCAGCCTGACCCACCACCCC
>NW_026623750.1:134700-139935 GCF_030028575.1 Malurus melanocephalus | reverse complement strand
GGCCTCAGGCTGGGCCAGGGGAGGCTCAGGGTGGACAGCAGGAGGAATTTGCCCATGGAAAGGGTGCCCAGGCCTTGGCAGGGGCTGCCCAGGGAGCTTTGGAGTCCCCATCCCTGGAGGTGTCCCAGGAAGGGCTGGAGGTGGCACTGAGTGCTCTGGGCTGGGGACAAGGTGGGCATCGGGCACAGCTGGGACTGCATGGGCTGGGAGAGCTTTTCCAGCCTCACTGATTCCAGGACTCTGTGAACTCTAGAGCTGGAGACAATCAGTAAAACTCGAGGGTTTTACACAACAGCCCTCTCCCACTCCCTCACCCCCAGCTGAGGAGGGTCCTCCCCACGCCAAAGGGTTCTAATTGAAGTTTAACAGCAGTAACACAAAATCCTCGTAAAGCCACCCAAAGAAACCCAAGTCATCAAAGTAACTTCAAATTACACGTAACCAATGTAACTTGAAATCACGTGTAACCAACCTAACTTTAAACCCCAACTAATCAACACAACAGTACAAGATTCCCGAGGCGGTGCTGCGGTGCCGCCCCGGTCCCGAGGACAGCCAGGCCGTTACCCGCATCCAGAGCCGCGTATCCCCCGAGGAAAACACCTGGAATCTCCAACAGGACCCGCACAGGGACCCCTAAAAAGGCCTAAAAATCCCCAATGCGGGCAGGTACCCCGGAGCCTGCCGGGGCACGAGGAGTGGGTTTCCCCCGAGAAATCCCACCCGCTCACGGCCCTTTCCACCTCCCCCCGACCCTTCCTCCCTCCCGGGGCCTACCCGCGCCCCCCCACCGGAACCACCCGGTCTCCCGGCACAAAAGGCCTGGCGAAGGCGCGACAGACGTGCCGTGCCGAGTAGAGCAGCCAGGCCCCGGTGCTCACCGCGGGTGCCAGTCACGGCAGCCTCGCCAGGCCCCAGTGCTCACCGCGGGTGTTGAGAAGCGCCGCTCGGAGCGGCCGGGCCGGGTCAGGCCCGCGGTGCCGCCGCCGCCTCACGGGGCCGCAGCTGCGTCACAGCCCGCGCGCGCACTCCCGGCCACCCCCGCGCGCCGCCTGAGCCCGGCCCCGCCCGCTGCGCTCTCACCTCCCATTGGCCGCGCTCTCCGCTCTCGCCCTGAGCTCACGCTGATTGGACACAGCAGCGCGGCGCACCGAGAGCCCATTGGCCGGCCAGGCGGCAGAGGGGGCGGGGCTTGGCGCCGCGGAAGGGTCCAGAACGGCCCGTGTCTCGGCGCCGCCCCGACATCCGGGGCGTTTGAGGGGGCGTGGCTTCTCCCACAAGGACCAATCGTGTGTCGCGGCGCGAGGGCCTGGCCCCGCCCCTTAAAGGGGCCGCAGTGGGGTGGGGGGGCGGGGGAAGAGGAGGAAGAGGTGGAAGAAAGGGAGGAAGAGGTGGAGGCGGAAAAGGCGGAGGTGGCGCTGCCGGGCCGGGACATGGAGCAGCGGGAAGGGGGCTGAGCGGTGAGGGGGCTGTCGGGGGTCCGTCACTGTGGGATACGCGGGGTTTGGGGAGCGAGACCCAAGGAGGGTCTTTGGGGGCTGTGGGGGACCCAGAGGGGTCACTCACAGAGAGATCCTGAGTAGGGGACAGCTAGGGGGATCTCGAGGGAATGTGGGGTACCCAGGTGAGGGTCTCAGGGGGGTCTCTAAGGGGTGTCGGTACCCTGGGAAGGTCTCAGGGTGGTGCAGCCTCTCCTCTGCAAGACAGGTCGGGCCCATTCAACACGTGATAAAAAATATTTGCCTTTTATTTGCCCTCCTTGGGCAGGGCTCTCGGGGTCAGGGAGGGTAGAGGCCGAGGTAGAGGGTAGAGGGGGCTGCTGCTTTTGGACCCTTTTAGTGTTCCCACAGCACGGGGAGCTGCGGCCGAGCCCCCTCAGGGAGGGACAGGGTCTGAGGGGCGCCATCCCCGCTCCCGCCCGTGGGGCAGCGCTCGGGGGCTCCTCGGGGTCCCACGGTGGGGAGCCTGGGCCGGCCGGGGACCACCCTCCCTCCGCACCCAGTCCTGGCGCTTTGGAGCTGCCCTTTCTCTTTGCTTTTATCCCTCAAATAATTCCCTGTCTCCCACCCCACAGGCTGCATGGGGCTGAGCTCCGGTTTCCGCGGCCCCTCGGTGCTGTGGTTCGGTCCCGTCGTTGCGGGGGTTTATGGTGCCGGCAGAGGGGTGGCTGTGCCGCCCTGGGGCCCTGCCCAGACGGCTGAGGGATTGTCCGTAAATCGGATTTGTCCCGCAGCCGGGGGGTGCTGAKGTGGGATCCGTCCCAGCCTGATCCCTTGGGGCGTAACACGGAGCCCTGGGCTGGGGGCTGAGGGGAGCCCTGGGCTGGGGGGACTCCCGTTCTGGGGGTCTGCCAGGCTCCACAGGTGCCCATCCTCGACCTGACAARCCCTGGCTTCGTTGTTATGTGGGGCTTGTGCTGCCCCGATCCTGCAGCTAGGGGTTTATGGAATCCTGGAATATCCTGAGCTGGAAGGGACCCCCAGTGCCACCCCTGTCCCTGCCCAGACCCCCCAGCAATCCCAGCCTGTGCATCCCTGGCAGCGCTGTCCAAACGCTCCTGGAGCTCTGGCAGCCTCGGGGCTGTGCCCGTTCCCTGGGGAGCCTGGGCAGTGCCAGCACCCTCTGGGGACAGAAGAACCTTTCCCTGCTCTCCAGCCTSAGCCTGCCCTGGCCCAGCTGCAGGCAGTGCTGTCGTGCTGGCCCCGGGTGCAGCGAGGCGAGGATGGGCTGTGGGTGCTGGGATGTGCYGGAGGAGCCGCAGCTCCCGGCGGGACGGATGGCAGTGGCCTGGCTACGTCAGTGCTGCCCTGAGCACGGGAATGATCTGGATGGATCCCGCGGGACAGAGCTCACGTGCCCTTCCTGCCAGATCCCTCTGGAGGGCTGCAGGGAAGGGCCCTGCTSTGCCCCTGCTTCCTGCTCTCTGTGAGCCTTTGGCTTCCTGTGTCTCCACAATGAGATTTTCCYGTGCTGCCCACCCTGGGGCTGTGGGTCACACAGGGTGTGAGGGACTGATCCCCGTGTCCATCCCTGTCCAGGGTTGTGTGGGGCTGGACAGAATTGCTGTGTTTGGGAATGCTTCCCAGGGTCATCGAGCTGTGGGGCTGTGGGGTCACACAGGGTGTAAGAGGCTGATCCCCATGTCCGTCCCTGCCCGGGGCTGGACAGAATCACTGTGTTTGGGAATGCTCCCCAGGATCATCGAGCCTGGCCTGTGGCTGATCCCCACCTTGTCCACCAGCCCAGAGCAGGACAGAGCACCTCAGTGAGYTGTTTGTTGGTTTATTTCCAGGTTTCCAAGATGTTGCAGGTCCCGCTGCCGCTGGATCGGGACGGGATCCTGTTCCGGCTGCGTTTTACCACGCTGGCCCTTGGCACTGTGTTCTGCCCCCTTTTTGGGTTCCTCTTCTGCGTGATCTGGTCTCTGCTCTTCAACTTCCGTGAGACGACTGCGACCCACTGTGGGGTGAGAGTCCCATGGGCAAAATCCACAACTGTAGGGTTGGGGCAGCTGGTGGGGTGACAGCTCCTGTGTCCTCGTGGCCTCCTCTCCCTTCCCCTGGGCTCTTGTCTCTCCTCTCCTGGCTTCCTCTCCCTCCTGTTGGGCTCCTTTCTCCTCTTGGGCTTCTATCTACTTTCTGGACTCCTCCCTCCTTTCCTCTCTCCTCCTGGGCTCCTCTCCTGGGCTTTTTCACCAGAAGTGTTAGAGAATCCAGACCAAGCTACCCTGTTTCATTGTCCTTGCGATGCCTCAGGACAGCTGCTGTGCTTGGACTGAGGGAGGGACAGACTGGTCAGGCTGGTGTCTGGACTGGCCATGTTGGGGGTTATTGCAGTAGGGATGAAGGTGGGGAAGCTGAAGGGAAATACATTGTCCTATGGAGGGGTTGGTCCAGAGCTGCTGCCCCCAGATCTGCTGGAGTTCAGAGGAGTCTGGGGAGGGATAGTCTGGAGTTCCATATGGGATGAGATCAGGCTTCTCCTCAGGCTTTCAGGCTGCTGGATGAGCAGCTGGRAATGAGCTGGAAATGGAGGGTAGGAGTCACCTCACACGAGCAGGAGAACTGTAGCAGGGCCTGGAGTGCCAGAAAAGGGGGAATGGCTTCCCAGCGCCAGAGGGCAGGGCCAGATGGGATATTGGGCAGGAATTGTTCCCTGGGAGGGTGGGCAGGCCCTGGCACAGGGTGCCCAGAGAAGCTGTGGCTGCCCCTGGRTCCCTTTGAGTGCCCAAGGCCAGGCTGGACACTGGGGCTGGGAGCAGCCTGGGACAGTGGGAGATGTCCCTGGGCTTGAAGGTCCTTCCAACCAAAACCATTCTGGGATTCTGTGCACGATCAAGTGCAAAGGCAAGAAACCTGAGCAGGTCCCTGGGCAGGCCCCAGCAGGGTGTGGGGTCYGTGACACACACAGTCCAGGGCACTGCCACAGTACATTCCCTGGCTTTGGGAATAGGAATAAACTCATTTAGAATTGAAAAAAAGGACAGTTTTAGAGTCTGGAAGAGGATGAGTACAGCACTGTGTGCTTGTCCCCACGAGCCCGTGTCCCTGCAGGTGCCCAAYTACCTGCCGTCCATCAGCGCGGCCATCGGGGGCGAGACCCCGCAGCGCTACGTGTGGCGCCTGTGCATCGGCCTGCACTCGGCCCCGCGCGTCCTCGTGGCCGTGGCCTACTGGAACCACTACCAGAGCTGCCACTGCCCCCACCCACGCTACCTGCGCCTGTGCCACGTCACCCTGCTGCTCAACCTGCTCGAGAACTTCGCCCTCCTCATCCTCACCTACGTGTCCTCCACCGAAAACTATGGTAGGTGTCACCCCTGCCCCACCTGGTCCCTGCCTGGGCCCCGCCCTGCTGAGCCCTTCCTTGGGCCRCTGCTTTGGAAAGAACGAACAGTTAAAAGGCCCAGACATTCTATTGAAGTTAGTCATTATAGAGGAAGGGTATGTTCCTAAGCTGCAAAGAGCCATGCTCTTTCCACAGTTCTTGGTTGCTGAAAATCGGTTGAAGCCATGGGTTCAGTTTTGGGATGGAGCCTGGACCAGGCCTTGGCACTTGGTTCCCCCAAGGCCCCACTCCAGAGGCTGAGGGCAGGTGAGCAGAGGTGGGTTAGAGCTCATCCTGCTTCCCCTCCATCCCCACAGCTCGGCTGGAATCCGAGCTAGCTTGGCTCCAGCTGCCTTTGGATACCCTCCCCCAGAATTTCTGGGGGAAATTTCATAGAATCACAGAATG
>NW_026623750.1:116376-133635 GCF_030028575.1 Malurus melanocephalus | reverse complement strand
GAAAGGTTTTTAAAGTCCCTCCCAAGCCAAACCATTCTGGGATTCAGGGCTGTGACGCTGTGAACAGAGTCCCAGGATCTCCCCCAGCCTTTGGGGTGAGGATGATGTGTGGAGCCCAGTGACTGGGATGGCAGGACAGGAACCTCCTGCTGAGGAGGTCTGTGGTCTGCAACATGTCCCTGGCCAGCTCTTCCTCTTGGTCTCCTGCCAGCATTCCCTGTCCCCAACGGCAAGGTGTCCCAGTGCCCCCCTCCTGGCAGTGTCTCCTCACAGCAGGATCTGCAGCCTTACCTGCCCTGGGGCTTCTCTGACTTGTGTGGGCTGGGACCCTGCCCTTGCAAATCCAGGTGCTCCTTTGAGATCTGGGTACTTGGACCTGGCTGGCTGAGCCCTGGGAGGAGCAGCCCAGGTGTGACTGGAGCCCAGGCTGACCCACTTCCTCGGATCCTCATCCCAGACTAATCCCACGRTCGGGGGGAAAGTTCCAGCCCTGAGCTGCCGTGCTCAGGTTAATCATCCCTGCAGGGCTCCAGGTCTGACCTCTCCCACATGCTGATACCTCACTCCTCGTGTGCCTCCCTTCCCCTGGGCTGGAGTGGAGAAACAGGCACGGGCATTTCTGGTGTTCAGCTGGTCAGGAATTCAGCTTGAGGTTCAGTTTCTGCAAAAAGGGCCAGGAAATTCACCTCAGAGCAGCACTTACGAAAATCTCTCACCCGAAGGTGCCTGGGTTGTGTGGGGTTTGGGGCCTCGGGAGCAGCTCAAGCTTGGCCTTGCTCCAGCTGCATTCCCAGCCTGGTCCTGTACCCGGGCTAGTCCAGGTATGCACGAGGCGGCCTCAGGGCTGCTGATGGTGCTGATTGGCAGGTAGGTAATAGAGAGCACCAGAAGATGGACTTTTCTGGATTTTGAACTGATTAATTCTGCACCCCCTCCCTGTGCCTCAGTTTCCCCATCCCTAGAATAACAGTGGTGATGCTGAGCTGCTCCCAAGAGTCCCTGAGTTTACAGCTGTGTGAAGTGATGGTCCCAGAGCACATAAACACGCTCTGGCACTTTGGGATAAATCTTCCAGTTGCTTSTATCCCCTTCCTGGGAGCCCTGAGGCACGATAAGCAGGTTATGGAGCTGTGCTGTGCCTGTCTCCTACAAAAACCCCACCGGAGTCGCAGCATCACCCGCATGCTGGGGCTCCCAGCAGAGCCACCTCCTCCACAGAGCCCCCCCAAATCCTGCCCCATGTTCGCCTTATGCTCCTGGCTTGGATTGAACAGGAAACCTGTTGTTTATTGATCCAGCAATCCACGAAAATGCCTTCATCGTGTTCATCACATCGGCCCTGGGCCACATGCTGCTCACCTGCATCCTCTGGAGAATGACTAAGAAACACACAGTAAGTCCCGAGGTACAGACACTTTCCTTTCTTCTCTCTATGCTGGGAGCTGGGATGGGGCTCTGGGCTGGCACTGGGGAGCATTGGCTGCCCTTGCTTCTGAAATAACCCTGAGCAGGTGCTAAAGGAGCCAACAACAGCAGGTGAAACTGAGAAACAATGACCAAAATCCATTGTTTACCAAAGCAAACTGGGGAGGCAGCTTTGCATTTCCTATGTTCTGGTTTTATCACAGAATCACAAAATGGTTTTGGTTGGAAGTGACCTCAAAGCCCATCCAGTTCTACCCCCTGCCATGGCAGGGACACCTCCCACTGTCCCAGGCYGCTCCCAGCCCCAATGTCCAGCCTGGCCTTGGGTACTCAAAGGGATCCAGGGGCAGCCACAGCTTCTCTGGGCACCCTGTGCCAGAGTCTGCCCACCCTCCCAGGGAAGGATTTCATCCCCATATCTGATGAAGTTTTCATTGAGGGTTGATATTGAAAACCACTATGAACATCCCTGTTGATTGGGATTGCTCATCCCTTCTCYGTGCCTGTTTCTAAGCTGAAGTTGGCTTCCTTGTGCTGGGAATTGCTGGTGCTTCAAGCTGGAAGCAGCAGGCAGCAGAAGTTGTTCTCCCTTTCCTACAGAATGACTCTGTGGAGCAGRCTGGCTCTGCCTCTCTTTCTGGGGAGGGGTCAGGGGGTGCAGSGGTCCAGTGGAGGATCCAGCCAGGGAGTCCTGGCTCCATTGCCTGGGTGCAGCTTGCGTGCTATGCTGSTTTGTGGGGTGAGTCCTGGACTGCAGGCAGGACATCCTGGTTTGTTCTGGGTTATAGGACAGGTGGGCAAGAAATTGAGCTTTGTCCTGGACTGTGGGCACTGACAGCCACAGACAGGGCAGGACATCCTGAGGCTGTGTGAGACCTGCTTCTGTGCCCACGTGGCTCTTGCCACTTGGCTTCACCTGTGGATCTGGGCTCTATGGACCACTCTGTCCTTTCCCCTCGGGGTACTCTTTTGCAGCTGATCCCAGTCCAGCCCTCATGGTCCCAGTGTTAAATGGGGAGGGGTCGCAGGGCTGTGTTGCCCCAGGAAGGTGACAGTTTGCAAAGCAGAGCCCTTTGGAGGTTTGTGCCTGTAGCACAGGGCTGGAGGGTTGTGAGGGATGGCCAAGGCTGTCCCAAGGGATTATGTGCAGGGCTGCAGGGTGGGTGCTGTGCTCAGGGTCCGTGTCCCAGCAGGAGCAGTGCTGAAGGGCTCAGCTCTGGCAGTCCAGAGCACCTCCTGCTCCAGCAGCGCTGTTTATCCTGCCCTTCCGACAATTCTCTGAGCCTAGCTCCAGCTGCCTGACTCCAGAGACCYGGAAAAGAAGCTTCCAGCAGTTGTTTGGCTGTAAGATTCCTTAGGAAAGGGATTTCTGAAGATGCTGGGGCTCTCCTCGCTTGCTGGGAAGTGCTCTGTTCCCTCTGGTGATATGGGAATAGCAGGAGCTCACAGTCATTCCTTGGCAGCCTTCCCACAGCTTCCTTTATTTATGTCATATTGTTTTGGCTTGTCTTTTTCCTGGGTGAGACCTCCAAAGCTCTGGATTTCCTCCCCTGTCACATCACCCGCTGGGTTGGTTCGTCTCCCCTGCACTGGGCAGGGGTGAGACATCCCAAATCCTGGGCTCATCTTTGAGTCATTCAGGGCAAGAGAGACATCGGGGGCCTGGAGCATGTCCAGGGAAGGGAATAGAACTGGGGAGTGTCTATAGGGGCTGAGCCTGGAGCAAAGGAGGCTCTGGGGGGACCTTGTGGCTCTGCACAACTCCCTGACAGGAGGGGGCAGCCGGGGGGGTCGGGCTCTGCTCCCAGGGAACAGGGACAGGAGGAGAGGGAACGGCCTCAGGCTGGGCCAGGGGAGGCTCAGGGTGGAGATTGGGAGAATTCCTTCCCGGGTAGGGCTGTCCAGCCATGGCACAGCTGCCCAGGGCATTGGTGGCAGGGGGAGGGATTTCGGAGCCCTGTGGATGTGGCACTAGGGAACATGGGTTAGGGGTGGCCTTGACAGTGCTGGGGAACAGTTGGACTCAGTGGTCTCAGAGGGATTTTCCAGCCTCAGTGGTTCTGTGACTTGACCCGGGGAGTGGAGGAATGTGCACATCTGTGGTGGGGAGGGCAGGGGACATGGTGACACCTTGGCTGAACGTGCCACCACCCGGTTGCCTCCTCCCACCGGGTACAGTGCCGCCACCTGGCTGCCTCCTCCCACCCTGGAACAACACTGCTAGTGGAGGGGAGCAGCCCTCGGGTGTGCGTGATCCCCTTAAAACTGGGGCTTTCCTCAGGGAGAGAGGAACCCGCCAGGGCCWGCCCTGACCTAAGGCCACCAGGGGTGCGGTGTCCCTGCGCCAGCTTCGTACGGAGCCACAGGATGGAGCTGTCACCCAGGGCTTGAGGGTGACAGGTGAGGGAGGAGGAGAAGGAAGGCGCTGTGGGGTGAGGCAGTCCCAGAGCTGTGCTGTGTGGGGTGAGGAGGGCGCAGTGCTTGTCACACCACCAGGCGTCATCTTTGGCTCGGGGTGTTCTCGGCACTGCAGCTGCCGTGTCCAGTGATGTGYGCTGGGCTCCTGCCGCCAGTCATTCCCACGGGCCAAGGGGGATCTCCTGGGGCTTGTCCCCCTCTCTGTCTGGATTCCTCAGGCTCCAAGTCCTCCACTGACAGCTGGTGGTTCCTGTAGAGCTTGGTGTGGCTCCTGTAACACCCGCGGCTTGCTTGACTCAGCAGGGCAGGACAGCAGGACACGGGTGGTGCTGCTGCCACATCCTTAGCCCATACAAGGGCTTGGGCAGTGCCAGGGAGCAGCACAGCCACACTGGTGGGGCTGTTTTAGGCCAGGGCACAGCTGATCCCTCCACCACCTTGGGACAGATTCAGGTTCCGTTTGTGTCCCTTGAGGAAACCTTTGTTCACGTTTGCTGCCCCCAGCCCTGGAGCTGGTGGTGGCAGGAGGGGACGGGTGAGGGATGGCTCTGTTCCCACCGTGTTCCATTCTTCTGTCCTCCTCAATGGTCCCCATAGGGGTTCAGGATCTCCAAGGGCATACCTGGGACCATCTCCAGGACAAACTCCACGTGAGGAGCTGCAAAGCTGAATCCATGTGCAAGAGGGAACAGGGGGCTGTGCCTTCCCAACCCCAGGTCTGGCAGCATGTGAGGGACAGGAGTTGCTCATGAGGGACAGGAACTGGTCTTGCCCAAGCTTCTCGTCCRGCAGGGCTCCTGTTGCAACTGCTGTTCTGCGAGGGCAGGAAGGTGTGGAGGAACTGGTTTGTAATGGGGAAGTACGGGCGGTTTCCAGTTACGAGGTGGTAAATGGTGAGAGAAAGAAAAATAAAGCTCTGCAGGAGGAGAGAGAAGGGAAAGGAGGGGAAGGGACAAAGCAGAGGAGAGAGATTGTGTGGAAAAGGGAGATGGAGCCTGGGAGCCTCCAGCTGTGGCTGATCCTGTGCTTGGTRCTTGGCCGTGGCATGGCAGTGCCCACCTGGGCTGGCAGCTCTGCTGTTCCTGGCTGGCTGCTCACCCTTAAAACCCTCCTTCTCCCCAGCCCTGAGCTGCAGAACTGGGCAGTGGGGCAGAGCACTTTCACTTCTTGTTTGCAAACACATTTCTCCCTCCACTCWGGGCTGGTGGCCACAGCAGACACCAGTGTGTGCATGGGGTGGCCACCAGGCCAGCTGGCTCAGGCTCATCAGAGGAGGCCACGGAGATGCTCTGGGGGCTGGAGCTCTGGAGCCAGGCTGGGAGAGCTGYGGGTGCTCACCTGGGGAAGGGAAGGATCCAGGGAGAGCTCAGAGCCTCTGCCAGGGCCTGAAGGAGCTCCAGGAGAGCTGGAAAGGGACTGGGGACAAGGGCTGGAGGGACAGGAGCCARGGAATGGCTTCCCAGTGCCAGAGGGCAGGRCCAGATGGGATATTGGGCMGGAATTGTTCCCTGGGAGGGTGAGCAGGCCCTGGCACAGGGTGCCCAGAGAAGYTGTGGCTGCCCCTGGATCCCTTTGAGTGCCCAAGGCCAGGTTGGACATTGGAGCTGGGAGCAGCCTGRGACAGTGGGAGGTGTCCCTGCCATGGCAGGGGTGGCACTGGATGGATTTAAGATCACTTCCAGCCCAACCCCTCTTGTGGCCGGTGGATTTGGATCCTGCCATGCCAGCAGTTCTGGGCTCAGTCCCACAAAGTCCCGCTCCCCTGGCATCRGCAGGGCACACAGCCTGAGCCCAGGCTGCCACCATGGCGAAGGCAGAGGTGCCAGTGGGGCACAGCCCCTCCCCGTGTCCCCTGGGCCAGCTGGGCCCTCGGAGCTGGAGCAGGGTGGCCGAGCTGTGTCCCTGCCCTGCAGAGCTGTGTGAGCAGCGGGTACCACAAGCGTCTTGGTGATCAYGCGTGGTTTCACCCCAGCTCCTCGCAGCTCAGACGAGCCCTCTATAAACAGCTGAGCGCTGACTCGGGCACTTTGGTTTCAGGCTCTCCTCAGGGACCTGGAAACACTTGAGGGGAGCTGGGGCTGGTGTGTGACACGGAGCCCTGCAGGTCCCCCAGAAAGAGATGATGGCTCCAGGGCAGAACCAGTGCTTGGGAGGTCCTTGCACAGCGAGCTGTTTTCTTCGAGTTAAGATCACTGTCATCCCGGTCCCCATCAGGACCTGGGGTGTGGGCTGGATCCTCCTCCTCGCTGTCTGGAGGCTGTGGAAGAAGCGGGAGGCTTGTGTGCCTCCTTGCTGGTGGCTCACAGCAGCCCCCCTCAGCCCTCAGAGCTGCGTTTGCAGGGCTTGGGGCTGCCCCAGGATGGGGGAAGGAGACCCCAATGCCTTCCATGGGCTGGGAGCAGCCTCCCCGAGTGCCCCTTCCCCAGTGTGCCCCCTTCCCGAGTGCCCCCTCCCYGGGCGTGCCCCCTCCCCGAGTGTGCCCTCTCCCCGTGCCCGCTGCTGTAGCGTTCTCCTCCTACTCCTGCCTCACCTGTGCGTGCCGGGCAGTGTGCCTCAGCTCCCACCGCCAGCTGGGCATTAAATATAATTCCCCTGTGGTTTTCTGGGCTAGACACGCGTCCAGCCACAGCGGACCGGGGTGGCTGTGGGACACCGGGGGGGCGGGCAGAAGCCGCCGGTGCCCTGCTCTGTCCTGCCAGGAGGAAATTGCGCAGCCGGGCTTGGCAGCCCCAGCCAGGCCACAGGGGAGCCTTGCACCGGCTCAGCTTGGAGCACCCCGTCCTTGGGATTTTCTTATCCTGGCCTCCTGCCAGGCACTGACCTGGAGGGGCTCCTGGTCCTGTCCAGGCTCAGCAATCCCAGTTCTCCCAGTCTTTGCTCAAAGCAGATGTGCCCCATCCCTCTAATCTTGGCGCCCTCCTCTGCACCACCATCTGGCTCCCTGGGACGTCCCCCGATGGGGGATTCCCRCAAATCTGGGGCCGTGGGGAGCAGGGACAGTGGCACTGCCTGAGCCGTGAGCAGGGCAGTGGCTCCAGCCCACCCCAGCAAGGGACGGGCAGCTCCTCTGCACCCAGCAGTCCTTCAGCTGTCACCATGATCCCCAAGTGCAGGCTGGCCCTCTCCTTCCTCCTGCAGCAGGCCAGGGTAGCATTCCCGCTCCCACATCCCGCCCTGTCCCCCTGCTCCCGCAGGGACCCTCCCTGAGGTGCCTCCTTCCGAGCCAGCGCTCAGCATCGTGGCGTGTCACCATGTGCCACCTCCCGACCGCCCTGGGGACCCTGCCCTGTGATCCCCGGGCACTGGGCTGGCCAGCCGTGCCCTGGATTAGGGATTAACACCTAATTATCCAGGTGATAATCCTCGGCCCAGACTGGGAGAAGGGAGCTCAGAGGGCGCCCAAAGGTGCGGGGTCACTGTGGTGAGTCCGGGATGGCCACTCCTACAAGGACAGCTCAGGGTACTGCTGGAGGACCAGGGGGTGGAACTGGATGAGCTTTAAGGTCCCGTCCGACCCAAACTATTGTGTGACCCGGTGATCCCGGGAGGTTCGGCCGCCTGGCAGCCCCAGCAGATCCCTGGACCCCTGGGAGGGCTGCGTGGGTGCGGTGAGGCCGTGCCGGGGCCTCAGAGCGCAGCCGTTGGCGCTGCCGTGGGAGCGGTGACAGCGCGGCTGTTTGTGCGCCGCTTTTCCGGTGTGAAACTCGGCATCGCGCCCGGGCCCCGTGCGGGCTGCACTGCCGGTGGCACCGCTGCTGGGCACACCCCGAGCTGCTGCTGGCCACGGGGACCCTCGGCATGCCAGGAACGACCTGCCCGTGTGGAGGCGGTGCRCTGTTCCCATGCGGTGAAGCGTCCCGAATCTGTCCTTCCTCTCTGGGCTTTCCTCCTTGGCTGAGCCCCTGGCACGCATTCCGGGGGCTAATGGAAAGTGTGATGTGGCAATTTAAATTTTCCCTTATTATCAGCACTCCCTCAAAATGGAATTTTTGTCTCACATTAAGCGTCAGACGAGGAGGAAATTCCCCTCCCACCCGTAACAGCCTGGGCTGTCTGTGGCATCCCCAGCCCCTTGTGTGGGTCTGACCCCCCCTTGCACCCCCCTGCTCCAGGGCTCTCCTGCACCCTCCTTGGGCTCCAGACATGATTTGGGGTTCCTCTGCCCCCAGGGCTGTAGGATCCTTATCCAAGACCCTCAGTGTGATGGGGGAAATAGAGGAAGGGGACTGGAGCCTGTACCTGCAGTGGCTCCCAGGGGTCACTGCACCCACAGCCCCCAGCTTTGGGGGAGCCCATCGTGGGGGATAGGCCTGGCCCCAGGTTGTGCCTGTCGTGGAGGCTCTGGGGCACAAGGCATGCCCTGGGTGCTGCTGGCAGCATCCCCGTGCTCTGTTTCCACCCCATCAGCAGCAGTGCTGGGGGCAGGATGGGGCCTCTCCAGTGCCAGGGCACCTTGGGTGAGGTCTGCAGTGCCCGCCCCAGCTGCTGCCCCTTCATGTGGTTTCCTCCTCCCTGCTGCTGCTGTGGGTGAGGGGGCGCAGCACCCGGTGAATTCCCCGTGCCCTGGGGCCACCTGTTGCCCCCAGGCCATGGGATCTGCCTCTGGTGGAGCCATTGGCCCATCCTTGGGGAGCCCCCTGTGCACCTCAGCACCGGGGGGTTCCTGCTCCCGGGACCCCCACGTTTGCTGGGATCCCGTGGGTCCCTCACTCCCTGTGTATCYGCGTCGGTGTGAGCCCCATGTGCCCACGGGCACAACCCTGCCAAAGCCACCCCTGGTCCTGGCCTGGGGCACTCTGCACAAGGAGTCGGGGTGCAGAGAGACCCCCGGGGCTCTGTGAGGCGGAGCAGAGCTTCCCTGGGGCAGGATGAGGTGGATGGGGTGGGATGGGGATGGGGATAGGGATGGGGATGGGGATGGGGATGGTTGCTCYGGCATCAMCCAGCCCTTGGCCTCTTCCAGGAGCGTAAGTCCTACAAGTGGAAGCAGCTGCTCTTCTTCTTCACCTTCATCACGTTTGCGTTCGCTGTGTGCGTTTACTTCCACCACAACTGGTACTGCGGCCCTGGAGGTGAGGGGGCTGCCGGGGGGGTGCATGTGGGGAAGGGGCTGGGGTGCTCACAGAATCACTGAATCCCAGGATCATTAAGATTACAAAAGATCCCCAGGATCAGCAAGTCCCAGATGTGCCCAATGCCCACCTTGTCCCCAGCCCAGAGCACTCAGTGCCACCTCCAGCCCTTCTTGGGACACCTCCAGGGATGGGGACTCCAAAGCTTCCTGGGCAGCCCCTGCCAAGGCCTGAGCACCCCTCCTGTGAAAAAATCCTTCTGATGTCCCAGAATTCTTYCTGGTGTCCAGTGTCCTCCTAATGTGATGCTTTGCCTTCCACATCCCAGCCCAGGGCAGCTCCAGGTGCCCAGCCTTCTTCTCTGGTGGGAGTCAAGCCCCCCAGCCYGTGCCCTGCTGCCCCAAACAGGTGACCCAGAGACCCCCCAGCTCCCAGGCAGATCCAGCTGTGAGTCYCCCTCACCTGCTGGCTTTCCTCCCCCAGTGTACACCGTCTTCGCCTTCCTGGAGTACCTGGTTGTCCTCTCCAACATGGCCTTCCACATGACTGCCTTCTGGGACTTCGGCAACAAGGAGCTGGTGGTGAGCTCGCTGCTGGAGGACAAGCACTTCTAGGCAGCTGTAGTGCCGGAGGGCTGCTCTTCCTGGGGGAGACAGAGCCCCTTCCCTGTCCTTCTGAGGCCGGGCTGTTTGCTGTGGACCTGCTGTGAGGATCATCCCAGGATCACCCGAGGGTCCAGGGCCCTGCGAGTGTTTGTCCCCAGCCACGCCTGCAGCTTTTGTCCAGGGGAGCTGGGGGCTCTTCCCAGGGACCCGCTGTGCTGGCTCCCTGCCAGCTCCAGGAGGGCARGGCAGAAGAGGGGCAGGGTCCTGCTGTCTGTTTCTTTAGAGAATGCTCTGGGCAGAGCAGGATTCTGCTTCCAGTATTGGGGCACCACGGAGCTGGCCCTGCCCTGCCCTTGCCTGTCCAGGGGGGTCTTGTGATTCCTCCTTGAGGCTGCGGTCCTGAGGCAAGTCCTCAAAAAGGGCTGGTGGCCTTTTGGGCCAGCTCCAGGYATTGCTGTCCCATTGGACTGAGGCAGGGTCCTGGCCCATGCGTGCCTGAGATCCCGGGAGGGGAGCAGGAGGGTGCTGGCCTGTGCAAGGACTGCCCAGAGCAAGGTGGGGACACGGGGCAGAGCAGATGCTGGGAGCATCCACATCTCCCTCCTGCCTTTCCCAGAAGCCCCGCAGCAGCACAGGCTGCTCCCAGGGGGGCTGTGCCCATTCTAGCCTGGTTTGGGGTAAGGGGAGGACGGGCAAATTTGCTGGTGCTGGAGGTCTTTGCTCCAATGTCCCCGTGGATTCCCCTGTGCCATGGGGCTGCAGCTGGGAACTGCTGGATTCCAGCAGTGCCCCTCATGTGCAGCTCTGGCTGCCAGGGCACAGGGGACACGGCTGGGCTKGTGGTGTCCCCAGGCTCCTCAGGCAGTGCTGCTGGAAGGGGCCCCTGGAGCTGTCTGGATTTTGGGGAGCTCTGTGCTTGCCAGGGCTCATCCCACCCCACGCCCTGCCCTTCACGTGAGCGCAGCCACCACTGAGAGTCCCTTGGGATATCCCCTTTGTTTCTGGGGCTGGGCAGGGCAGGTCCTGCCGTGCGTGTCCATCGTCGGTGTCCCCATCCACGGGCTCCATCCATGTCCCTGCATGCGTGTGACGCGCTGTCTCCGCAGCGCCTTGGCTTTGAGGTGGAAATAAAGCACTGAGTATTTTTGTGAGCTCTCTGCAAACTGCACAGCATTTCCACCTGGCACAGCCTGGCAGGGCCCTGGAACATCCCTGGTGCAGCCAGCGGGCACAGCCCAGCACCCTGGGCAGGGCAGGGACTGGAATGGGGTGCAGGACATGGACCCCAGGCACTGGGGCTAGAGTGTGGTATGTGGATCCTGGATGGTGGAGCTGCAGCTCAGGATGCAGACCCCTGGGTGCTGGGGTGCAGGATGTGGATGGCTGGGGTGCAGGATATGGATGGGTGAGGTTCAGAATGTGGATGTCTGGGGTGTGCGTTCAGGATCATGGCTGCTGGGGCTGGGGTGTGGGATGTGGATGGCTGGGGTATGGGTTCTGGACCCTGGCTTTTGGGGCTGGGCTGTGTGATGTGGCCTGGGAAGGTTCAGCGAGGCTGAGAACCAGCCAAGAGCTGGGCTGGAGGCATGAGACTGAGCCCACCCCACAGCTGGCGGCCCCGCTCCCCACCCAGCCCCGGGGGCCGCTGACTTGGCTGTGGATCCCATGGATGCTGCAGGGGCAGGGCCAGAACAGAGCCAGGAGCCAGGGACAGAGCCAGGAGCCAGGAGGGCTGGGGCTGGCACTGCTGGGGCTGGGCAGGGGAGCTGCCGGGGGCTTGGTTCCCCCTGTCCYGGGCCAGGGGCTCTGCTAGGCCCATGCTGGGGCCCTGCTCTCATTGCAGCCGTCCCGAGATCAGCTGGGAGGGGAAGAGCCATGAGCTCATCCTGCTGTGCTGGGGCCAGGGCAGGGCTGTGTCCCACTCATGGCATCACAGGGTCCCCTCCTCATCCCAGCACCCCCTYCTCCACCAAACCCCACGGGGATAGCACCTCCCAGCCCCACAGAGGGAGCAGGACACAGCCGTGGGATTCCCATGGTGGGAGCAGGACATGGCTGTGGGATCCCCATATGGCTGTGGGATCCCCACGGTGGGAGCAGGATTTGGTGCAGCTGGACCCCACAAGCCCGTTGTTGTGCAGCCCTGTCCCTCTACTGTGCAGCCCCCACAGGGCCGTGTCCCCTGGCTGTGGGCTCCCAGGGTGGGGGCTGTAGGGGCCGCGATTTGCACCGGCCCCACGAGGCTCCACGGGGCATGGCCATGGGACAGGGCCAGGAYGGACAGTRGCCRGAGCCCTCGGCCCCACTGCCCACGCCTGCCCCCGGCTCCGGCTGGGCAGCGGGAGCAGGGAACAAAGGCGGCTTGTGGCGGGCGCCGGGTCTCTGCCCTTCCTGCAGGAAGGCCCCGGGGCCGGACAAGGGGCCCATGTCCGGATCCGGCCGCCCGCCAGCACGTGCCGGGGGGGCCGAGGGGGTGGCGAAAGCGGCTGGGGATGCCACCGCTCCCTTGCTGCTGCCATTGCCAGCCACAGGACACGGGGATCCCCAGGACACCCCCAGGCAGGGGGACACGGGGCTTTGCCCTYCACCTGCCACTCCAGAGGCAGCACTGGAGCCGGGCTGGGGAGGGACTCCCCAGGTGGGGACCCCACTTGTGCCAGTGCCTGCCATGTCCCAATCCCCACCCAGCGCAATGGCCCCATGGCCACTTCCTGCAGTGTCCCCTTTGCTGCCCCTTACAATGTCCCCAAGCCCCCAGGCAGGAGATCAGCTGGGCACAGGGATGGTGCCTTGGCAGGCACTAGAGCACCCTGATGAGGGGTCTCAGGCCAGTGATACCCACGTCCCTGCAGGGAGTGTCCCTGTGCCCAGGGGAGTTGGCCATGGGCAGGAGACCACAGGACACGGTGGGCCTGGGCAGGTTTTTATTTAAGGAGAAGCAGCTCTGGGGGCAGCTGGTTACAGGCRAGTCACACTGCCCTGCAGAGCTACAGCACCGGCCAGGGCAGGAACTCTGCTCCGGCCACGCCGGCTCCACTCTCAGCAGGGGTGGACATCACCCTAAACACCCTCCAGGAGCCCCAGGCACTGCTGCCAGGATCCCGGGGCAGGACGGGGCCATGCCAGCGAGATGCTCCTGGGTGGGCGAGCACCAGGGCTGGCACAGAGGGCCTGGGGACCTCTCATGCCCCAGCTGGCACAGAGGGTGGGGCTGGCAGGACCCCATGGGGGACTGGGGTTGGGGTGGCAGGTCCTCGTGGGTCACTCAGGGCTGGAGTGGGGTTTGCCTGCCCCAGCCATTCCCTTCTCAGGAAGCGTCACTGTGCGGGACCAGAGAGACGTCATGGAAAGCGAACRCTGACAGGCGGGGCGGGGGCGAGGGAGCCCCGGTGCCCCCAGGGCGGGCGGCCAGTTAGTGCAAACAAGGTCTGTATTATTAAAGCTGGAGGCTCTGGGCTGGCGGCCCTGCTCCCACCAAGGCTCAGGGAGGCACTGGGATGGGTGGTGGGCCGAAGGCGGTTGGGGGGCAGCAGGGCCGGGGCAGGGGCAGGGGCAGGATCGTCTCTCGGCAGCCCGGTCACAAGAGCATGCAGGGCTTCTTGGGCTTGGCCGGGACGGGGTTGAGCACGGCCCTCACAGCCTCAGTGAACACATCCTTGATGCCCTCCTGGTTGAGTGCCGAGCACTCCAGGTACTTGACGGCGCGGATCTGCTTGGACAGGCTGATGCCCTGCTGGGTGGTGATGGGCGCCTGGTTCTGCTCCTTGAGCCGCTTCATGGTGTCGGGGTTGTTCCTCAGATCCTTCTTGGTGCCGACGAGGAGGATGGGCACGCTGGGGCAGTGATGGCACACCTCGGGGTACCACTTGTGCTTGACATTCTCGTAGGAGGGCGGGCTGGCGATGGAGAAGCAGATGATGAAGACGTTGGTCTGGGGGTAGGAAAGCGTCCGCAGGCGGTCGTACTCCTCCTGGCCGGCTGTGTCCCACAGGTTTAGGTTAATAGTCCTGCCATCCACCGTGTTCTGGGCACTGTAGTTGTCGAACACGGTGGGGATGTACTCCTTGGGGAAGGCGTTGGTGGTGTAGCAGATGAGCAGGCAGGTTTTTCCCACCGCCCCATCACCCACCACCACGCACTTGATGCTCTGCATCCTGGTGGCCCTGGGGTCCCCTTCAGCAGCCTGTGGGAAGGGAGAGGCTCAGGGAGGGGACACTGCAGTGCTGGGTCACCATGCTCCCCCCACTCCCACACCCTSAGGCCAGAGGCTGCACAGGAGTCACAGCCCCTTGGTTCCCTGTCCAACCCACAGCTCAGATGAGCTTCCCAGGCAGGCACATCCCCCTGACAGAAACCCCTCCACGGGAACCTGCCTGCCATGACCGAGGGACAACACATGTGCCGCCATGGCTGGTGTGCCTGTGACAGCCAGGTGCAGCCCAGGGTGCTGCATCTGTGGCAGCCARGCTGTGGCAGCATCCTGTGCCATCCCTGGCCGTTCCATGCCATTCCATGCCTCTAGCCTGGAATGGGATAGTGCCACTGGGCTGTGGCAGCCTGTGGGCTGTCACGGTTTGTCCCAGCGCCGATGCTGCCCGTGCTGTGGATGCAGTGCGGCTGCTGGCGTGGCCCCTGGAGCCGATGTCCACTCCRGCAGCCGTGTTTATCCCCGTTCCCGGCACGGGTTTTCCTTCCTCAGATTCCCTCTGTGATTCCCATTACGGGCCACATCCTGTTCCCCTTCCTGCTGGCTGGAGCTGAGCGCTGGCTGGAGCCAAGCGCTGCCGAGCCCTGCCCGGCTGAGGCAGGGGCACCCACCCTGGGGCTGCCGGCCCCTTTCCCGCCGGGATCCAGCCGTGGGCAGCGGGGGTGCTCCCCATGGGATCCCAACGGGAGGATGGCAGCCCCGCTCAGAGCGACAGGCAGGGAGCAGAGGTGCCACGAGGGAGAAGCCACAGTGTCCAGGAGCCCTGGGCTAGGGGTCCCTGTTCCCCAGAGCCCCCTAGGGCTGCAGGGCTTGGGAAGGGGGAAGGGACCGAGCCCCCCGCCCTGAGCCCCTGCMGGTCCCTGCCCCCTCGGATGGGGAAGTCGCTCTTCCTCTTCCCGCCCTGACACGCGGCTTCCTGYGGCCGAGGCTGTGCCGTGACCCCCGCCCTGCCTGGCTGTGCCGTGACCCCTGGGACCGGCGCACGGGGGCTGCCAGGAACGCCCCGCGGTGCTGTGCCTCAGCTTCCCCACTGCAAACGTGCTCCCACGGGCAGCAGATGCCCCGACCCTTGGCGTGTGAACGGGGAGCAGCGGGGCCGGCGAGGCGGGCCCCATCCCCACYCCCGCAGGAAGCCGCTTGCAGGGTCCCAGGGGGCCACAGACGCAGTCCCGGCCTTTGGCCTCCAGTTCGGGAACGGACACAGCCTGGAGGTTTCCTCACACCAGTTTGCACCAGTGCCGTGCCCCAGGGTTAGGCTGGGGGGGCTCAGCCCAGGGCAGGCACGGGCAGAGAGACCCTGGGGGGCTGYGGGGCTCAGAAGGGCAAGAGGCTGGGGCGGTGTGAGAAGGGACAGAGGGGTGAAAACGGGATCAGGATCGGGGGAGCCGGAGGAGAGTGACGGGGATGTGATCTGAATTGAGACAGGGAGAGCAGGATCAAGGAGAGCAGAACAGTGGGGGAAGGAAGTGGATCAGGATGATGGGGGACCAGGATCAGGGAGATGGGGATCAGGGAGACCAGGATCAGGGCTGTGGGAGGAACAGGATCAGGGGGACCAGCATCAGGGCTCTGGGACAGTGAGGTCCCTCCGTGGCTGCACAGGGTCCCTCCAGGGACGTGCACCTTCCTCAGGGGCTGTCACTGCCGTCCACATCCCCTGTGCCCCTTCTGTCCTGCAGCTACCTCATCCCTGCCCAGAGCTCCCAGGGCTGGGGGTATCCCAGGGCAGCCTGCAGTGGGACATGGCTGCCCCTGACACCCCAAGGCCCCATTTGGCCCAGTCTGGGCCAGTCCAGACCCAAAGTTGCCCTGAGCACCAGCCTGGGCCTGTGTCGGTCCCACAGTGGGACATGGCACGCACTGGTCAYGCCAAGCCCAAACCCTGCACCCCCAAACTGGCCATGGGCACCCCGGGATGAGCAGGAAACATCCCCATCTTTATACCAAGCAGAGGAAACGCTTGTACCCATRACAGCATCACGGGGAAATAGAGAGAAGGGAAAGGAGGAGGAAGAGAAAGAAGGGACAGAGGCCAGGGGTCACTTCTCCATCCCCCAGCAAGCCCTGGGGTGCGGAACCCCAGAATGGCCCCAGGTTTGTCACCAGCACACAGCARATGTGGGCACACATAGTGCCTGTGGAGGGGCCATGGCAGGGCCCAGGGGAGTCACCCGTGTCTCTGCAGCAGCGCCGGGGGCTGGATGGGCCGGGCTGTGGACACTGGGTGGGTGCCCTGGCTCTGCTGTGCCCCTCCTGCCTGCTGCCAGCTCCGCTGCTGCCACAAGGGCAGCTCTGTTCTCCCAGGAAATACGCGCCTTTAACCCCTTCGGGCCCTTCGGGTTGCTGGGCTCAAAGTGGCGCTGGGCGGAGGGGCACAGCCCGCAGGGGACACAGCCCATGGGGGGCACCTGCCCCTTCCCAGCCCCACGGGAGGGGGGCCCGGAGGAGGAGGATGGGAGCACGGGGGAGCCTGCACCGTGCCCAGCCCGGGGCTTCTCATCCCGACCTCAGCGGGAYCAGCCGCGCTCCTCACTGCGGTGGCACTCGGTGACGTTTGACGTTTGGGGGGCTGGGGACAGGGCGGGTCGAGCGGAGCTGCGGGTGATACACAATGTGTCGTTCCCCCTCCCCCCACCCCCCGGCACGGGAAAAGCCACTCATCTCTTCTTCAGCAGAAAAGGGAAGCAAAACCGTCTGCCAGCGCTCCCGGCTGGGGCAGCCCCCGGGGGTTTTCCGCCGGGGAAGTGGAGCCGCCGCCTCAGTGAGCTCCCTGTCCCACGGCCCCCAAACCTGACCCGACCTTCCCGAACCGACTCTGCACCCCCCAGGCACCTCCTCCCTGCACCGCAGCCCCCAGTGCACCCCACTTCGGGCACCTCATACCSCACTCTGCCGTGGGCACCGTCCCCAGTTGCTGGGTCCATCCTGGCCCAAGGGATATGCCCATGGCTGGGAGTCACCAGCCCCAGTCCCTGGGGTCACTCCTGCTCAGTGGGGACTGACACAGTGTGACCCACAGCACTGCCACCAGCTCAGCAAGAGAAAGCAGAAATTAATAAAATTACTAAGACCTCTAAATCCCAAGCATGGAATCCATGGTGGAGACTCAGGGACCCCCCAAGGGCCCCTTGGCTCTGACCCAGGCTCTGCTGTGGCAGCTAAAATAACTTCTATGCTGAGTCGGAGGATTTTGATTTCCCTCATTTTCCAGCTGTCGTGACTAATTTCCTCATTTTATTTCCCTCCCAGGCCRGGTCCCGCTCTGCCCCTCTGCACGGCCACAGCCACTCCCGGCCCTTGCCCTCTGCTCCAGGCGCKGCCAAAGCTCTGCAGCTCCAGGGCTGGAACCAGATCCAGGCCCCATGAGGGGATGTGGGGACCCTCTCCTTGACCTGGCCACTGCTCCCAGCAGGCACAGTGCTGGCATCAGGGAGATCCTAGGATGGATGGAGAGATGGTGGATGGGTGATGGATGGATAGATAAGGCTGGATGGACAAAAAAATGGAGGATGGATGGATGCAATAAACAACA
>NW_026623750.1:82868-115759 GCF_030028575.1 Malurus melanocephalus | reverse complement strand
GGACAATGGATGGAGGGATGGATGCTCCATGGCCTCCAGTACACCTGCCAGCAGGTCCCAGTGCTAGGCAGGCAGCACCATCCTGCTCTGGCACCTCTCCAGGCACAGCCAAACCAAAGCCACTGCCATGCACGAGGGCACAGCCCACACCTGCACCCGCACCACCACTTCCCGGCACCACCACAGCTGCTCCCAGTGGCTGCACTCCCAGCACTGGCCCCCTCCCACCACACACCCACCACAGCTCATCCCCACAGGCCACCAACCGTACTCTGGTGGCTTCTCCTTCCCCTGAGCCAAGTGGAGGAAGCCCAGCAGCCCCTGGCCCAGCCACCCATCCACAACACCCCACAGGATCTCAGGGACCTGCGGGTGTCCCCATGCTGACTGAGTGACGCAGTGACCCCGGGGGGAGCCCTTGACAAGTGCCCACCGCAGGCACCACCRCCCAGGGGACAGCCCTGACATGTCCTGGCTGCTGAACACCTGTGACAGCACCTGCAAGGGATGTGTGTGGTCAGTGCAGGGGGGGAAAAGCAGTGGGATTAGAGCAATGGGGGCGATGGGCAGTGTGGTGCCAGAGCAGGGGTGTCAGTGGGGTCAGTACAGGGGGACTAAGTGGGTTAGTGCAGTGGGGACAGTGCAGGGCATCAGTGGGGACAGTGCAGGGAGCTCGGTGGGCTAGTGTGGCAGTCAGGTCAGTGGAGTGAATGCAGTGGGGGTCAGTGCAGAGCGGTCAGTGGGTCATTGCACCGGGGTCGGGAGGGTCAGAGCAGTGGGGAGCAGTGCAAGGGGTCGGTGGGTCGGTGCAGAGGGGTCAAGGGAGGGTCAGTGCGGGGACCCGGGTGTCCCGCGGTCCATGCAGCGCCCTCCGGTGTCAGCGCAGCCCCTGCGGGCCCGGGGAGCGGGGCCCGGGGAGCGGCTGCAGATGCGGCGGGTGCGGAGCCGGGGGCCCGGGGCGGTGAGGGCGGGGGTCCCGTCGGGCAGGGCCGGTTTCTGTCCCCGCTCAGTCCCGACAGCTGCCGGCCCCGATCCCGCCCCAAAACTCCCCCCGTCATCCCCGGCGGTCCCGTTATCCCGGTACACCTCTTTTCCCTGACGGTTCCGTTATCCCCGGCGCTCCCGTCACCGCCGGACCTCTGTTATCCCAATGCCGTTCTCCCCGGCAGCTCCGTTATCGCCGGCAGTCCCGTTATCCCGCTTCGGGCGGGTCCCGCCGCCCCCGCCCGGGCCCCGACGGGCGTCTCCTCCCGCCCCCCTGACCCGCACCCGGACCCCGCAGGGACCCCCGGCCGCGGCCCCCCAGCCCTTCCCGGTGCCCCCGGCCCAGCACTCACCCCGGGGCATGGCGCGGCGGCGGGCGCGGGGCCGGGGCAGAAGCACAAGGAGGACGAAGAGCAAGACGAAGAAGAGGAGGAGGAGGAGGAAGTCTGCGGCCGCCTCCTCCGCCGCCCCGGGCGGTCCCGCGGAGAAACTTCCCCCGCCGCGCCCGGCCCCCCGCGCCCGCCGCTTCCTTCCTCGGCCCGGCCCGGGGCCGCTCCCGGGACCGGGACAAAGCAGCCCCTGCGCCATCCGCCATCCCCCGGGCTGCGGCTACCGGGACGGGGCTGCGGGCTGAGGCTGCGGCGGCTTTGGGGCAGGACCCCCGGGCAGGATCCCTGCACCCCCCAGAGCCCCCCGGGACCGTCCCGAGCAGRGACCTGCAGCCCCCGGGCCGGGCTGGGAGCAGGGACCCTCCTCCTTGGCCGGGGTCCCCCGGACTGCCCCCGGCACTCACCCCGACCCCCACCGCTGGGGATAGAGCTGGGGACAGGGACATGCTGGAACGGCCACTGCCAGCCCGGAGGGTCCAGAGCTCTGGGGGGTGCAGGGGGGTGCGCAGGGAAGGGAGCCCACCCCTCTTTGGTGTACCCTGGGGACTTGAAGGGTTGTGGCGGGAGGGGGATGACACCGCCTGCTCTCGGGGTGTGGGTGGGGATGGGATGACAACACAGCCGGGACCAGTTTCCCCTCGGGGGACAGGGGCCGCCCTCCTGCACCCCAAGGGGGAGCAGGGGGGTCCCGGGGCGACTGTGGGAGTGCCCCCCGAGCACGGCCTTGTTCTGCTGCGCCAGGGCCAGAGAAGGSTGGGTGCTGGGAGGATCCCCATAAGGGGCAGCCCCAGCCCCCAACAACACCCGCAGCCCATGAGGGTCCCTGGGGCAGGAGGGGCTTGTGGGGCTCATCCCCTTCGGGGATGGAGGGGAGGCAGTTCCTGGGAGCAAGTGGCCTGTCCCCATCCTCATCTCAGGACCCCCTGCCCACACCCAGCATCTTCCCCAGCATCAGCATGGGGAGCAGCATTGGGACCCAACAGAGAGTGCTCAGCCTGGACATCARCCAGCCCCGTGTCCCAGCCTGGGCACCTGCCGTGGCCGGGGGTCCCCACCGAGGGGCCGATCTGGGACCCCCCTCCCTCATCACCAAGTAGGGCTGTTGGGCACCTGGCTGGGAGGAGCCTGCTGCAGGGACAAAAGCGACACTTCTTGGGGCACCAAGGCCAGAGTGGGACMGGATGTGAGCTTCCTGTCCCCCCCATAGGCTGGTGGGCTCCAGGCACCGGTGGCACCAGTCCAGCAATGCCACTAGGAGCACGTGGCCCCGGCGGTGTCACACAGCTCTCTGATGTGTTGAAATTTCCCCAGTGCCACTGCGAACAAGGAACCACGTGCTGGGACCTCAAAACGGCTCTGCCCAGAGAGTAGGGGACCTGTGACATGTTGGGCGTTGCGATGTGCCGGGCTGTGTGACAAGCCCTCCCCCAGACTAGAGGCGGCTTCCCCGGGCTTGGTCCCCCGGGCTTGGTCCCCCGGGCTCGGTACCCTCAGCCTGGTCCCCCCACTCGGTCCCCTCAGTTTGGTCCCTCCGGCCTGTTCCCCTCAGCTCGGTCCCCTCAGTTTGGTCTCCTCAGCCCGGTGCCCTCAGCTCTGCCCCCTCAGCTCTATCCCCTCAGCTCGGTCCCCCCGGCCTGTTCCCCTCAGCTCGGCCCCCTCAGTTTGGTCCCCTCAGCCCGGTCCCCTCAGTTCTGCCCCCTCAGCTCGGTCCCCCTGGCCTGTTCCCCTCAGCTCGGTCCCCCCGGCTCTATCCCCTCAGCTCGGTCCCCCTGGCCTGTTCCCCTCAGCTCGGTCCCCCCGGCTCTATCCCCTCAGCTCGGTCCCCATCCCGCCGCGGGCCCGGCTGAGCTCCCAGCGCGGCCATTCTCTGTCGCAGCCGGCAGGGGGCGCTATGGGCCAGCGCCGCACGCGCGCGGGCGATAGCAGGGGCGTGGGCACGTGCCCGCCCCCGCCTGGCTCCGCCCCGTGATGGGTGTGGCCCGGCGGCGCTTGGCCCCGCCCCCTGTCAGCGCGCGCGCGGCGGCGCCAGGGCCCGGTGTGCAGCGCGGCGCGCGGGGGGGGCGGGCGAGACCACCGCGGCGGTGGGGGGGTTCGGGGCTGTCCCGGCGCAGACAGAGGCGGGTTTTCCGAGGGACACCGCTGCGAGAAGGCGGCGGAGGGACGGAGCGGGCCGGGGAGACTTAACGGAGGTGGGGAAGAGGGTTATCTCGGCAGAGAGGAGAAAGGACGGCGGGTTTATCCCGGGAAGGGACCACTTAAGGCGGGTGGATTGGGGCTGTCCCGGGAGAGACCACTGTGGCTGGGGGGAGGCTGTCCTGGGAGAGACCACTGCAGAGCGGGGAGGGGGGCGGAGGGTTCCGGTAGCCGGTGTGCGGCCGCAGCTCGCGGCTGTACCGGGATAGCYGGGATAAGCGCGATAACCGGGACACCCTGCGGTCCCCCAGCTGGTGCCGATGCCGAGGAGCAGCTGACGGCGGCGGGGACGCGGAAATGGAGCCGCGGCCGGGCCGGGCCGTGCGGGCGCTGTGCGGCCTCTTCCTCCTCYTTCTCCTCCTCCTCCTCCTGCAGCATCCCGGCCGCGCCGAGCGGGCCCCCGGCTCGTACCTGGACGACTCTGCCATCGCAGGTGAGCCCCCCGCCCGGTACCCCCGGTGTTCCCTTGCCCGCCCCGCTGAGCTTGGGAGCTGCTCTGGGAGGGCCCTGCCTCTCCCCAACCCTGTTTTGGGGCCATTCCTCGGGGTTTCGGGCAAGAGCTGCAGTGATCCCCGGCCCGGCCCCGGTTCGGGACCTGGCAAGGCTCGAAGGACCGAAATAACCCATGTTTGTTATTGCAGCGGGCTCCGGCTGTTTAGGTCAAAAGTTTTAAATTTCAGCTCATTTAGAATATCGGGCTCTTCCTCGTTGAATCTAACCGTCTGGGACCGGTTCGCGGGATTTAGATTTCTCGTGTTATTTTACTTGTTTGTCCTCTGCTAATTAGAAACTGGCAGGGAGCTCGGGATCGTGCTGAAAATTGCGGCGTTTTCTTGTTTTTTGAGGACGTTCCCAGATGCGCGACCCCCCAGACTTGTTTCCTCCCGCTCCAGGGACGAGCTCGTCCCACCTGAGGAGCACAGGCAGCAAAGCCCTCACTCGCAGACACTTTGCCTCCCCCTATTTCCATCGCCTGCACCCCAAACCCCAGCCCCGCAGCCAAAAGGGCAGGAGAAGCCGAGCCCCGCGAGCCCCTGCGAATTTCCCCCGGAGCCCGGCTTTGGCCGCCGCCGGGACCCGGTGACAAGCTCCTCTCTGTGTCCTTGTGCCGGTGCCCGAGGTCAGCGCTGGAYCCGGTCCGTGAATGCCGCTGTGAGCGTTGGGAGCGGCCCGGGACCCCCAGGCCGGGCCGGAGCCGTGCGCGGGGTCCCGGCCCTGGAGGGGCCCGGGGGTGCTGGAGCCGGCTCCCGGCCAGCGGCAATGCCGAGCTCCGCCTGCAGCTCCGGGCCTGCGCCCCCCGAGCCCCCGCTGCCTCCTSCGGACCGCGCCGGGCCCCACCTGCACGGCGCCGTGCTTTGGGGCAGGAACCAAGGTTTGCCTTGGGGCTGTGGGAGCGGGGCTGCAGCTCGCGGCGGGCTCTGGGTGCAGGGCAGGATGCTGGGGTGATGTTCGGATGGTGGGTGTGCGGTGAAAGGCGCCGCAGCGGCGTCTTGGGAACGGTTCGGCTTTTGAACGGGGCTGGCCGGTGGGAACAGCGCAAGGAGCAGGCCCTGGAGTTGTGGGATCAGCAGAACCAGAGGGAACTCGGTGTGTGAGCCCTGGCCAGGGTGCTTGTTCCATCCTGTCTGGGGATGGGCTCTGTAACTGTTCTCTATCCCCGGGAGAAGGGGCTCCTTATCCCGTTCCTTGTGCTCCGAAACCTTCGGGCCAGTTTGCATCCAGTCTGCTCCACTAAGGAAACTGGATCTCTGCAGTCCTTCTGAAGCAAGGTTTGTGCCTCCAAGGAATTTCCAGCGGAGTTATTTTTGGAGGCCCTGCAGAAGTGTGGCAGCCTGGGTGATTCAGCTGCTGGCTTTGCTCTTGGCTTCGAGCGGAGGCAGCCCCGGGTCTGGGCCGGGAGCAGCCCCCGGACAGGGCTGGGAACAGCCCCAAGCCCTCAGGTCCCATGAATTCCTCCCCAGKAGGGCTGTTCCTGCAGGACAAGTGCTTTGGGTCACTCTGAGMCATGTTCTGGTTGCTGCTGCGTTTCCAGATCTGCAAGGGATTAATAGCTACAGGTTGGAGCTCCAAATGTGCAGGAATGTGGGCAGGAAAGGATTTGTGTCCTCTGTTCCATGCCCCTTCCCAGGGCAGCCAGGCAGGTCGGGAGGGCTCCTTGCCCTCTCCTGCCACAGCTCAGTGTGTCCTCTGATGTCTCTTGGCCATTTGGTTTTGAGCTCTTTGGGCTGTTGCTCGCAGGGAATGTCCTCAGAGCAGGGAATGTCCTCAGCTGGCACAGGAGAACTTTTCCTGATGTTTTCCCTGGAAGCAGAAGGTGACAGTTGTGTTGGCTGCTCGGTGTGAGGCAGAGGTGAGTGTTTTGAAAGTGAAAGTGCTCGATTTTGACTCATTTCCCAAGGTGCAGAGATGCTCTTTAAGATTCTTTAACTGGGATGGCAGGTTTTAATGATAAGATGTCAGCACTGGTCGGTTTTTCTTGGAACAGGGACGTTTCTCAAGCGATGCAGAGAAGTGTTTGGAGAGAGCAGAAGCCTGAACCCCAGCACTCCTTGGGCTACTTAGATTCCTCTGCACACTCAGGGGATGCATCAGCAGGTTTTATGGAGGATTAGTGAGCGATCCCAATTCCTGGGATATATATTTATGCAACGGTTTAAAACGGGTGGGTTTATTCATGCAGGAAAATCAGAGTTGGTGACTGAACCCCGGGRAAAATCAGATTTTTCTCCTGGCTTTGACTCACTCAGAGGCAAATTGAGGCCTTAATCTTTGATCTGTAATCTTTTCCTGCCAGGATCCGATTGCAGTTTGGTTCCACTCGGTAGCACAGGAGCCATTTCACAAAGTGTGGGGGGTTTGGGGCCAAGGGCAGCCAGAAGGGGCCTCTCCCAGCTCCCTGCCTTTGCCTTGAGCCTAGGTTTGGGATCCTGCCGGTGCCGGTGCCGCTGTCACAGGATGTGTGACCGGCCCCACGTTATTGTTTGCACCCGCCCTGGTTATTTTTAGCCCGAATTTGTCAGGCTGCAGCCCAGCCCGGGACCTTTTCACACCCCCTAAAAGGGGCAAATGAGTCTCCTCAGGGACCAATTGKGCTTTCAGGGATTTTTTTTTCCCCTCTTTCTGTTCATTTGCTGTAACCTGGCTGTTGCCCAAATCAGCCAGGTTTTGGTCCTTTTTCTGTTCCTTGTGAGAACATCCTTTGGGGTTGTGGCCAGTGTTTTACACAAGTTTTACATGAGCCATCAAAAATGGGACCCATTGTTTGGATCAAAAGTCTTAAATTTCATCTCATKTGAGATACTGATCTTGCTCGGTTGGCTCTTCCTCCTTAAACCACCATCACCTGGAAGCAGTTTGTGGGATTTAGGATTATTATTGTTATTTCAGTTGTTTACTCTCTATGCTGCCTAGCATAAGTGGGCACTTCCAGGTCAGCAGGTTTTTCATTTTTTCAGGTGTTTGTAGGATATCCAAGGAAAACTGGCTGAAGGGGTAGGGGTTTGGATGACTGGGGTTCATCCCTGGTTCCTTAATGGAGGCACTTTCCACAAACAGATCCAGACCTGCCCCATCTCCCTGCTGTGATATGGAACTGGTGCGAGTCTGCAATGCCCTGAGCCTTATTTCATTTTGTATGGAATTCCTTCCTGTTGTCTGGCATCCACAGGGATCTGGGGCCTCATGTGAGTCCCAGTTCTGGTGTCCTTGTGGCATGTCAGGGATCGTGGCATGGATTTTCCCTGTCTCTCTCTCCTGCAGCAGTTCAGAGATGGGCTCTGGATTGTGTGTTGGGATTGAGGCATTTTTGGGTGTTGTGGAGCTCGTGTGCCAGGGGCTGRCAAGGGCTGATCTCTAGGGCAGGGCTAGCACAGGTTTGGTGGCTTTTCCTTTTTTCACAGTAGCTCCTCTTTCTCTTCCTTTCTCCTTCTTCTGCCCTGTCTCCTCTTTCCCAGTCTTGATTCCTTGATCACATTTCCTAAGTGKTATAAAAAACGAGTTAAAGAAATATCCTGATAGTGTCGGTCTCCAAAGCTGGAGGGCTGTGCCCAGGGCTGTTTCTGTGTTTGCCTGGAGCCCCTTGAGCTGCCCTAAACCCAGGGAACRTCCTGTGGGACAAAGTCAGTGTGAGGAAGGGGGGCTGCAGCCGCTTTTAGCTGTCATTAACCCAAAGGGGCACAACATGAATTTCTGGGTGAGGAGGCTGTGCCCAAGCCCTGTCTGTCCTTGCCATCCCAAGGCCTGGGGGTTCATGGGAAGTGAATCCTTCACTGCAAAACCTCTGCTTTGGGAAGTGATGGGTTTGGACTTGGAACTGGCAGCAAGAGCTTCTGATGTTTGAGCAGGACGTGGCCTCAGTGGAGCCTTTGGAAGCTCGGTGATGGATCATCCCGCAGGGTGGGAACAGGGCTGGGTCTCCTTTAACCCTTGTGTAGCTGAGGGAATGAAACACGGTGTTGGTGCAGCTCCCTGGCGCTGCTGAGTTTGTGCCACCCAGGATCCACGTCCTGCTGTGTCCCTTTGCCAGAGCTGCTGGTTCTGTGGCTGCAGCCAGCATGGTGCACGGGAGCTGCCTCTGGAGAAGGCTGCTTGCTTGGAGGCAGGAGGTCGGACAGAATCTGTGATGGTGACTGAATGCTGTGGGTGGTTRGAGGCTGTGCTGGAAGGAGATGTCTTCCAGCCTTTATGATCGCAGGATTCTGTGATGTGCTGTTCTCTGACCCTCGGTACCGTCCCTGTATTGTGRGACCGGGCAGGATTTCATCTTGGTGTTGTGCTGGAAACCTGCAGGCACTGCCCTGGATCCCAGCCCCGGGAGGTGCCTTCTCTGAACACACCTTCCCTGATCCTTCCCACCGACCTGGCGGAGTTCATGGGCCACAGCGACCTGCTGTGCTCTCTTTGCTTTGATAAAATGCCTTCTAAAGGAGGTTTTGCCTTCAGGACTGGAAGGATTTTGCTGTTAAATTATTTCCTTCGAGGTGTGCACATGTAGTGAGTGGAAGCTGCACCTACAAGTAACTGTGCAAGCTTTGAGTTGGGCAAGGGAGACAAAGCAGTTGGGAGAATACTTGGAAAACTTAGCCAGGAAATAGTCCATGTTCTTTCCCAGCTCACTTGGAAGCCCCAGTGGATTGCATGGCCTTGGCTTCCTTCAGGAATGAAACTCATCTCGAGGAATTGCCATTCTGAGAGGTGGAAAAACTGTTTTGGCAACAAACTGGCCTCATGTGGAGGAGGAGCAGGTCTGGCTGGGCAGCACTGGGGCTGCTGCGGAGCTCCTGGCTCTTTCCAGCTCATTCCCTTCCCTGCTTGGCCCGGAAACTTGGAGTAATGCTCAGCTAGATCAGAGAGGTGATCTTAATTTAATTTCTTGTTAGATTTATTTATTTACTCCTTTGGAAAGCAGCTCTCTCCATGTCTCCTGTGCCCCATGGGTGGTCCCTTCCCACGGGACCAGTGCAGGGGGAGCTGCTGGGACACTGCCAGGCCTGGTGGGACTGCARGGAGCTGCATCTCCTGCTCCAAACTGGGCTTTTGGGCTCTTTCCCGCAGTGGGGCAGGGATACACATATCCATGTGGGAAGTCCAAGGCAGCAATCCTGTCCTTTCCATCCTTTCCTATCAGAAGAGGGCGGATGGAGCAGTAATGTGTGAGGAGGAGCCTCCTGACATCCCTTGTGGTGCGACCATAGGGTCTGGGATGCTTTGGTGGTGCTGGAGTGGAGCCTTATCCCAAAGGGAGCGAGAAGGAGAAGCACTGTTCTTTTCTGTGGCCTGCTCAGTTGGTGCTTGGCTCGTGGGCTGCCTGGCTGTGTTGGTACATCAGAATTCTGTGTGAGAGCTCCACCCTCCTTTTCCTCCTAGCAGGGGATGGAGGGATGGGGGAGTGTCCACTGACACCCCAGGGAAGTCAAGTTACCCTCCAGCGAGGTGAAGTTCCTGATCTGCCTGGGGTTTGGGGAGGGAAGAGACCTAAAAGGCCATCCTGGTATAATTCCACATGGATTTTGCATTGGAAGGAGCTGCCCAGGGAGCTTTGGAGTCCCCATCCCTGGAGGTGTCCCAGGAAGGGCTGAAGGTGGCACTGAGTKCTCTGGGCTGGGGACAAGGTGGGCATCAGGCACAGCTGGCACTCCCTGGGCTGGGAGGGCTTTTCCACCCTCAGGGATCCGGGATTGTGTGATTTGTTAGTTAAAAATCCGTTTCTGTGAGCAGGTGGTTGAAAAGCAGTTCTTTTCCATGAGGTTATCCCTGTCCTTCTGCTTGTCCCACTTGGAGGCTGTACTGATGGAAAAGTGGCTCGTGTCCCTCCCTGGTGGTTCCAAGTCCGTGGTCAGTGCCAGGCTTGGACACCCTTCGGTGCTGGACTGTGCCCWGCCTGGCATTCTGCTCCCCAGAGCCCTGATTGTACAAACTTATTAGYGTTAAAAAAATGGCTTCCTTCATTAATTAGCTTTGCTTTAAACCCAGAGAGGGAGAAATAAACCCTGAGCAGGCAGAGCCAGCGGCAGAGTTGCTGCTCTCAGTGGGCAGCTCTGGGATTCCCCCTGGAAAGGCCCTTTGGAACCTGCGGGGTTCCTTTTCCAGCGGTGTGGGGCCCTGCTGTGGATAACTGGAGGGGCAGGGACGTGCTGGAAATGGGAGATGGGACCTTAACTGCTTTTGGTGAGGCTGTGGGAATGGCCCCGGCACCCAGCTGGAGGGGGTCATTCGGTTTGCAACTGTTGGGTAGAAATCTTTCCCTGGGAGGGTGGGGAGGCCCTGGCACAGGGTGCCCAGAGAAGCTGTGGCTACCCCTGGATCCCTTTGAGTACCCAAGGCCAGGCTGGACATTGGGGCTGGGAGCAGCCTGGGACAGTGGGAGGTGGCAGGGTTGGAATGGGATGGGCTTACGGTTCCTCCAAGCCCAAACAAGTCTGGGGTGCTGTGAGTAAGGAGGGGTTTGGTCTCTTCCTGTTAGGAGTTGCAGCCCTGGGACCTGCTGCTTCCCCCTCCCACCCTCCAGACTTAATTTGCTRCTGGAATTTGGGGATGTTCCCTGTGGAGGCTGAGCTCTCCTGCTGAGCCGTCTGCTCCTATGGCTGATCCAAGCTGGGCTCTCTGGAACACTTTAATTTTCCCTCTCCTTTGTTTCCCCTGCCCCTGCAGCCGTGCCTGATTAATTTTCTGGCACCTCCAGAGCTCTGGTTTAGTTTTAGGAGCTGGTGCTGGTGGGGATGAAGGACTCTTTAATTAAAGGCATTGCTCAGTCACTCCTGCAGCACATGGGAGCCTTGAGGAGCTCTGTGTCCATGCCAAGGCCTCCCCACTCCCAGGGAACAATTCCTGCCCAAAATCCCATCTAACATTGCCCTCTGGCACTGGGAAGCCATTCCCTGTGTGCTGTCCCTACAGGTTCTTGTCCAAAGTCTCTTTCCAGTTCTCCTGGAGCCCTTTTAGGCGCTGGAAGGGGCTCTAAGCTCTTTGCAGTAATCTCTATAATGCAATTAATGATAAGGAGTGRTGGCAGGACTGTGCCCAGGAGTTTTTCCTGGCAGTCCTGGCCGAAGTCCCCAGCTCTGCAATCGATGGAAAACCATCAGAGGAGCATAAGGAAGTCATTAGAGAGAGTGGCACGTGGTTCTGTCCCTGGATTGTCCCTGCCTGCTTGTTTTCCCTCCATGAAATAGTACCGGGATGCTTGTTTGTTTGGATTATGGACCTATTTTTAAGTAACCTATTTTTTCCACTTTGGAAAATGCATTAACTCGCTGTGTGTCACGGACATCTGTGGAGTTTGACTTTGGGAACCACCGAGTGCCCCTTGGAAGTCTCTGAGCAGCCTGAGTGGTTGCCTCTGGTACATGTGTATATTTATATATACATGAATTTGTATTTACACCTTGYGGAGACTTGCCATAAGAGACATTTGCCAGATCCACAGAGGCAATACAGCACTTCCTTGGAAGTGCACTTTATCCCACCAAAGAGCTCTGCATCCTCTCAGTTCCACCATCCCTTCACCTCCTCTGGGATTTGGAAATCGCTGATCCCAGCAGCCCTCACAAAGTGGAAGCAGCAGCAATCCAGTTGGAAAYGGGGATGTTTGGTTACATACACACACATTTTGCAGGAAAAGACACTATTTTTGTACCCAAGTGTTTGTTTTTCCCTGAAGGACGGAGTTTTAAGGTCAGTTTAATTCTTCCCTCCAGGTTTGGAGCTCTGGTGCCGTAAATTTGGCTGTTCTGGGAGGATACAAACACAATAAACAGGAGAACTTGAGGAATGTTCCTCTCGGAGTTACAAAGGAACAGCTTGCTGGTTGGAACAGCCTGCCCCTTCCTAGGCAAGGGAGGCTTTGGATTGCAGGGTAGGGAGGAATAATTCAGTATTAAAGCTGCTAAGCAATGCGTGTGTTTAGATCTGTAAGAGTGCCAGGACATAATTAATGGGTGAGTAAGCCAAAGGGAAAAAAAAAAAGTTGTTTTTTAACAGGGTAGAGGTGGATGGGGGGCAAAATCTGATTTTTGGAGGGAGAGAAATAATTCTGGAAATACTCTGTTCCAAGCTGCTGCTGTTGTTAAGGGTGCCCGAGCGGGTTTGTTCCAGCTGCTTGGCAAAAATGTAAGGCAAAGCTGTAAGGCAAAAATCCAGGTTTGGCATCTTGTGCTGGCCTGGAGGCCTTGTGCTTGTCAGGAGAAGCTRCAGGACTGCAGGTGAGGTGAGGGTACCTCCAGGCCAGTCAGGCTGTRGAAGGTTTTTCCCCCTGAATCCCGTGTGTGATGGCTTTTCCCACCTGCTGGGGCTGCCCTCGGGGGTTGTTGCTGAGGGAAGTGATCCCATCTCAGGCTGGGCAGATCCTCAGGAGGGGATTTTGTTTTCTTTTCAAACCTGTGGAATGGATCAGGCAGGAAGTTCTTGTCCATGCTGTGCTGTGTCTGTGGGAAATGTGGATCCAGGTGCTTCTGCTGGGGTACTCAGCCGCAGCACAGCCAGTGATGCTCCCGGGGGATTTGGGGGGCTGGGCTGTGCCAAGCTCTGCCAGTGCAGCCCCATCTCTGCTCTGTCCGGGGGATTTGGGGGGCTGGGCTGTGCCAAGCTCTGCCAGTGCAGCCCCATCTCTGCTCTGTCCTGGTGCCCAGGGTCTGAGACCTTCAGCTGCCCTGCTCCCTCCCGGAGCCCGAGCTCGCTGTGGCAGTGGGTGTCTGGAGAGGTGTGAGTGGCACCCTCTGCTGCAGGGCTGGCAAGATGAAGAGGTTCCTCCGCTTCCCTCGGGGCTGGCAGATGGAAGTAGCACTCCTGCAGCCTGGCCTGCTGAGGGGAGAGCCATTTAATTAAGCTGTGTCCTGGAGGGCCTCTGGATGAAAGAGGCAATGCTCTGGGAAGTGTGAAACTGGGAAGTGTGAMACTGGGAAGTGTGGAGACTAACTTGAAATGCTGATGGGTTGGTGGGAATGGTGATGGTGGCACACCTGGCAGAGGGATCTCTCAGTGGGGCAGTGATGAGGACTGTCCCTGTGCCATCCCAAGCACTTTGCTCTTGGTCTCTGCTCCTGCTGCCCTCGGAGGTTTCTCATGGACCACGCTGTTTCCTGGAGATTCGTACTTTGGGTTTTGAAGATAAACAGGTTTTCCTGTTCCTCATTCAGTTACGGTATCATTAACCAAAAAAAAAAAAAAAGGGTGGAAAAGGATATTTGGGGGCACTCGGTACTGTTCTCCCACACTGCACGATGATTCCTCACAGCAGTTTGTGTGAGAAGTAAGAAGTGTGGCTGCTGGTTATTTTTTCTCACACCTTTTATTTTACTCCGGAAAGAAGAAAGAATGTTTCATACTTCAAAGGGTGAGGCTCAACCCTTGGAATTTGTCATTTCAAAGCTGTAATGGGATGCCTGGCATTCCTATGCCATCCTGGGAGATGGATATCTTCAAGGGTTTGCAGGATGGAGCAGTGCTGTCCCTGCCAGCCCTCCCTTCCTGTGGGCTGGGTGGTGGGGGGATGCTCCTTTGGGAGTGACCTCTCTGGAACTCCCTGTGCCAGGGGCTCAGGCAGGACAAGCTCCAGCTCCTTTGGCAGTGACCCCCCTGGAGCTCCAGCTCCTTTGGCAGTGACCCCCCTGGAGCTCCAGCTCCTTTGGCAGTGACCCCCCTGGAGCTCCAGCTCCTTTGGCAGTGACTCCTCTGGAGCTCTAGCACCCTTGAGAGTGACCCATCTGGAGCTGCAGCTCCTTTGACAAGTACCCCTCTGGAGCTCTTTTGGCAGTGACCCCTCTGGAGCTCCCTGTGCTGGGGGCTCAGGCAGGACAGAGCTCCTCTGGCTCCGGAGCCTCCCACTGGAGAGCTTGTCCAGCTGGTTTGTTTTTCATCGCAGGGCTATTTTCAGCTGCTCAGCCTAACAAGGTGAAATGGCTGAGATGCTTTCCCGCTCCCTGGAATCTGGGAGGAGGTATCCTGCTATCCCGCTATTCCACGGTTCCAGCTCATCCCAGCCAGGATCTCCGTGGTACCTTTGGCTCTTTGCTGAGCTGGCATCGCTCAGGGTTTTGGAAGAGCAATCAGGGCTCTGCACAGGCATCCTGAGCACAGGGACCCCAAATCCCAGCGTTGTGATGGCCCTGGTGCCCTCGTGAGGGGCTGAGATTGGGAACATGGGGAGGATCCAGGATGTAGCCAGGCTCTGAGTGGGAGAAGCAGTGGGAAAGCCAGGGATCTGCACGGCCCTGCTGTGCTCACAGGGATGTGGGATGTGCTGCTCTTGGGTCCTGCCAGGAGCATTGGAACTGGGGTGGAGGTTGCCTGAGATGTAGGAAAAGGGTGACACTTCACCCCACCTCATCCTTATTCCCGCTGAAAATGTGTAATTGGTTCAGTCTCGTGATTTCTTTGGGGTCAGGAGACGCTCCAGCTGCTGTTCACTCAGGTGACAGGAATTTTTACACCAAACCCAAGTCTTGCTCTKTGGTTCAAGCCCAGAGGGGACCTGTGAGCAAGGGTGGCTTCTCCAGCATCTGCCAAACCCCTGCTCTGGGAATGTTGCTTCCATCTCCTCAGAGTTCCTTCTGGGACMTTTAATCCTGCAATAGGATGTGAAAAGCTTTCTGTTCCCAAGGCAGGATTAAAGTGCAGAGACTTCATTGCTGTGCAGGAGGTGACCTCAAGGGTGAGCATGGTGGCCCAGCCTGTGGCACCTCCAGCATTCCCAGGAAGGCTGGGGGATCATTGAAACCCGCCCTGGCTTTGGAAGGAAATTGAGGATCTCAGTGTGCATCCACTCATCCCCTAGGCCACAGTCCTCCCACACCTTCAGAGATGGAGCAGCAGTGAGGGGCTGGCAGTAAACACTTCTCCCTGGCTGAGCTCTGCTCCGGGGTCCCAGCAGGGCTGGGGACATGTGGATCTGCCTGAGATCTGTCACTGGTAGGATTGGGCACCTCAGAGCTGCTCTGTGTGTGCCAGGGAGGGGAGAGAACAGGAATTCAGTGTTTAATCCTTAATAGCCAAAAGGAAGATGTGTGACACTTCAGCACATGCCAGCCCTGTGCGCTGGCATCCCGAAATCCCTGYGTGCGGTGATCCACAGATCCCAGAGTGTGGGCAGCAGGAAAGGGAGGACTCTGCAAGGGCAGAGACCCCACCTGCAGAGCTGCCTCCAGCCCCGGGTCCAACATCAGAAGGATGTGGAGCTGCTGGAGCGAGGCTGGACTTGATTGTCTTGGAGGGCTTTTCCAATCTCTGATTCTGTGCTGAGTTCCTCTGAAATGACCGAATCCTTAGAGAAAGTCACTTGTGCCCACACATGGCAGACCAGGTTGGATGCACCTGCACTGCTGGGGTTTCTTGGGCATTGCACCAGGATACAGTTGTCCTGAAGAAAAATGGGAATTTGTGTTGGAAAGGAGGCAAAAGGTTTATTGCTCAGTAGAGTGTTCMTGTGAGCATTTGTAGAAATACACGTGAAGGCTTTGGTGCACAAGGTGAGAAAGGGGCTGGGTTTAGTGGACAGGTTCATGAAATTATTTAGGTTGGAATAGCCCGTGGAGAGTTCAACTAACCCATGTCACCAAGTGCCACATCCACAGGGCTGCTAAACTCCTCCAGGGATATGATTCCATACCTGCCCTGGCAGCCTGTGCCACTTGTAAGTGGTTTGGACAAGAATTTAATGGAAGCTGCAGGGAAGTTCCCTATTTTGCAGCAGAGGAGGGAGGGAAGCTCTTGGCTTCTTTTCCTCTTTATGCTACTGCTGAAAGAAATATTTTTTGCCTGGAGGGTATAGAGTGTTTTTTTCCTGATTAATGAGGTATTAAAAAAGATCCAGAGGCGTCTGGACTCGTCTTCCTGAGTCACCTGTGTGTTTGTGTTAGGATTTGGCGGGGAGCTTCCCTGGTAGCCAGAGTTATCCCTTTGGTAAACACAGTGCTTTAACGTGGCTGTGGCTGGTGCTGCACACCGACTCAGCCCAGCCCAGTGTAACAGAGATAACCCAGAATTTCACACACTGACAGGATGTTTTCAACCAAACGTACCCAGGTGTTGCTGCTCAGAAAAGCTGTGAGGAGCTGGCACTGAACAATGAGTTTAAAGAGTCGYGTTTGGGTGAATGTAGAGCTCCTTGTAGATGGTTTGGTTTGCTGATGCCTCCTTGGCTCTGGGAGAGGACGGGGGTTAGGAGGGATTTGTCCATGGCCTAACAATGGCTAAACTTAGTGCTGTGTGTTCTGCTTGGTGGGGGAGGGGGGAATGCAGCAGAGGTGACACTTCTGCTCTCGGAAAAGAAATACCACCAGTAGAGCCTGTGGCTGTGTCCTGTGCTGGTACTGGTCAGGAGAGCTGATAGGCAGAAACTCAGCTTCCTTTTTTGGCTTTTGGGGATTTTTTCCAGATCAACTGCTGTAGCCTGAAAGTGTAAGTGAAAAAATAAGATTCATTTTTACCTACAAAAGCTTTTTCCCRACAAGTAAAGTTGCAAAACTCTCAGCAAATAGAGGAGAGCTGGGAGTGGGATTGGCAGAGATGAGCTCTGCTCTCCTCCAGCAGGAACAGCAGCTCCAGCCCAGGATCCCCTTTGGCCTGGGCTGATCCCACCTACAGAGCTGCTCCAGCCCTGGGGCCCAGCACAGGAAGGACGTGGAGCTGCTGGAGAGAGCCCAGAGGMGGCAGCAGGATGGTCAGAGGGATGGAGCAGCTGTGCTGGGAGGAAAGGCTGGGAGAGCTGGGGGTGCTCCCCTGGGGAAGGGAAGGATCCAGTGAGAGCTCAGAGCCCCTGCCAGGGCCTGAAGGGGCTYCAGGAGAGCTGGAGAGGGACTGGGGACAAGGGCTGGAGGGACAGGAGCCAGGGAATGGCTTCCCAGTGCCAGRGGGCAGGGCCAGATGGGATATTGGGCAGGAATTGTTCSCTGGGAGGGTGGGCAGGCCCTGGCACAGGGTGCCCAGAGAAGCTGTGGCTGCCCCTGGATCCCTTTGAGTGCCCAAGGCCAGGCTGGACATTGGGGCTGGGAGCAGCCTGGGACAGTGGAGTGGGACTGGATGGATTTCTGTGTCTCTTTCAAGAAGACACCAGATGCAGGTTTTTTTAGAATTTAACTTTTAAGCTGCCCATGACAATAGGGCAGCCTTTAAATCTCTGTTTCTTTATGCAGTAGTGAAAATATTTCATTTTTAATTTGCTCACAGAAAGCTGCTGTGTTCTCAAGTTTGGTGGTTGATGGCATGCAGAAAGTCCCTCCCACACATTTGGGAATAAGAATCTTTTTCTAATAAGTCAAGGCCACTTTCTGTGGCTTGAAGCACATCTCAGAGGCAGTCTCAGCTTGCTGGAAGCTGTGCTGCTCTGTCATTACCCTCCAGTAAACCAAGTGTCCTGTGTTCCATGGCAGCCACAGACACTTCACTTGATTCCCAGCTTGGTCCCAAACTCTTCCAAGTTGCTGCTTGATCCCAGTTGAGCTTTCTATTGCGTGGTCTGTGTGTTCCACACTCGGGGTGCGTTTCTGTGGGGCTGGTGAGTTCCAAGGCAATTTCTGGTGACAGAGCTGTTATTGCAAGGGCACTGCTCCCGTGGGGAATATTCGCAGGGCAGCGTGCCCAGCCCTCGGGGTGGGTGCAGGATGTGAATGAGGAGTGGGGTCCTGCTCCCCGAGCCCCTCTGCATGGCACTGAGCCCCGCTCTGAGCACACACAGCTCTTCCATTTGTCCTGTTTGTGATCCAAGGCTCTGCCAGGGCCATGAGGGGAGGGAGAACCGATGTAATCCCAAACCAGGACTGGAGCTCAGCTGGGAATGGCTCAGTGCTCAGCCGTGCACAGAGCTCCCTCCACCTTCTGCCTCCGTGTGTCTGGAGGATTTATGGAGTGCTGAGGAAGGTGCCTGAGGAATTTCTTTGCTTGCCCTTGGAGTSCTGCTCCGAGCACTGGCTGTGCCGTGGATTCGTGCCGGGGCCACCGGGTTTGCGACTGCATCTCGGGCCCCTCACGTCAGCCTGTGCCATTCCCTTCCCCAGTGATTTATCCCTCTCATTGAAACTCCATGGGGCATTTTCTTACCGAGCTGCTGGGTGTGGGAAGGATCTGTTTGTTCAGCTCAAGTGATGACGGGGTCAGACCCAACCCCGCTCCTCTGGCTCYGCGCCTGGGGTGCTTTGAATGGTGCGTTTCCTCATCGGCACTTGGGAATAATGGGGGCACATGGATCATGGGGTTCTTTGGGGAAAGTGGAGGGGTGAGATCTGGGCATGCACTGAGCCGTGGGCAGGTGGAAATAGCACGTGGAGCCTCTGTCCCATGGCATTGGGGCCTCAGGGGACACATGGGGCAGTAAAGGGTGCGGGTATATGGTACAAGGGACCAAGGGCAGGGATAGATTAGGAATTTGTGGGAAGAAGTTGTTCYCTAGGAGGGTGGGGAGGCCCTGGCACAGGGTGCCCAGAGAAGCTGTGGCTGCCCCTGGATCCCTTTGAGTGCCCAAGGCCAGGCTGGACATTGGGGCTGGGAGCAGCCTGGGACAATGGGAGGTGTCCCTGCCCATGGCAGGCGTGGAATGGAGTAATCTTTAAGGTTCCTTTCAACCCAGACCAGTCTGGAATTCCATGGCTGGGCTGTCACAGTCTGACTCCCAGTGACTGAAGTTTGAAACACTGCCCCTTTSCTGCCTTAAGTTCCCCTAAAACTGAGTTGTGTTCATGCAGGGCTCAGGACAATGGCACATTCCAAACCCTGCAGTGCCTCTCCAGCTGCCTGGGGGAAGCTTCAGCTAAATCCTGGCTTAGGAATGATAGGGGAAAGGTGAGCTGCCCTTCTGAGAGGGAACCCCCAATCTGCTCAGATTTACGAGGATTTTCTGCAGATTTTGTGCTCTGTGTTCCCGGGTGACTCTGGGCAGGCTCAGGGAGGGTTCAGCTGGGTTCAGCACATGCAGTGCAGTAGCAGCTGAGGTGGCCCTGGAGCTCGGCTCAGGAAAGGTCTGGGGGTTTCCTTCCTTGGGTWTTTTGCTTACACAACATCACTTTAAAATGCTGTCCTGCACCTGGGATTGCATCATGCCAGAGCTCTTCCCTGTGTGCTGAGGACCAGCAGTACGCTGCCCAAGGAGTTCCCAGCTTGTCTTTTAAAGTCTCTCTGTTACTGCAAAGAGCCTGGAGGATTTTGGAAAGTCCGTGTTCGGGGAAGGAGCAGCTGTGGTTTGGGGTGGCTCTGAAAGCCCTGCTGTTCCTAAAGCACGMGTGAACCTGAGTCTGCTGGTCCTCAGGGAAGCCAGCTTTGGATCTGCCTCTCCATGGGGATTTTTTCAGCTAAGGGGGAGGTTTTAGGAGCTGCTGAGCTGCTGGAGTCACAACATGTTGTCTCTGGGAAGCATTCCCTCCATCCTTGCTCCCTTCTTTCTCTCCTTCCACTTGACAGGACTGGAGGGAACAGCCTCAGGCTGGGCCAGGGGAGGTTCATGGTGGACACCAGGAGGAATTTGCCCATGGAAAGGGTTCCCAGGCCTTGACAGGGGCTGCCCAGGGAGCTTTGGAGTCCCCATCCCTGGASGTGTCCCAGGAAGGGCTGGAGGTGGCACTGAGTGCTCTGGGCTGGGGACAAGGTGGGCATCGGGCACAGCTGGGACTCCATGGGCTGGGAGAGCTTTTCCAGCCTCAGTGGTTTTGTGATTCCCTCCTGGCTTTGGCAGCTCCTGCTTTAGGTTTCATGGCCTAGAGATGACACCTCATATGTTGTGTTCTAGAAAGTTCCTCTTTCCCTGATCACCTTCAGAAAACAGCCACTTTAAGAGGGGTGTTTTTTATGCAAGGGTTGATTCTCCCCACTCTCTCCCCAAAAAGGAGCATTTCCATCTTCCAGTGTAGCAAAGCATAAAATTCCCAATTTAWTCCACAGTGACTCATTTCAAGATTTTCTTTTTCAATTGTTTTTTTAGTAACAGCCTTTTCAGTGCGGTGGCACCAGCTCAGCTCCAGGCAGGCAGGGCTCATTCACTGCCATCTCCGTGCTGCTCTGAATGGGGGGCCTCTCATTTTCCCACTGTATTAAAGAGTAGCAGCTCTCACTTTGAAGCTGAAGGATTAGAACCGAGAACACCTGCCTTGTACCAGCAYGTTTGGGATCATTGCTGTTTGCCCATCCCATCCACAGATGATTTTTTCTACCTGAGGGAGCGGCTGGAGCTGGGCCAGGGCAGGCTGAGGCTGGAGAGCGGGGAAAGGTTCTTCTGTCCCCAGAGGGTGCTGGCACTGCCCAGGCTCCCCAGGGAACGGGCACGGCCCCGAGGCTGCCAGAGCTCCAGGAGYGTTTGGACAGCGCTGCCAGGGATGCACAGGCTGGGATTGCTGGGGGGGCTGGGCAGGGACAGGGCTGGCACTGGGGGTCCCTTCCTGCTCTGGATACTCTGTGATTCTCTCATTCTGCTGGCTCTGGTGTAACCCAAAGTCCTCATGATGGTTGGAAGGGAAGGAAGAATATTTTAAAACTGCTGTTTTCCTGTATGAATATGAATGATCTTTGCCTGCTAATGCAGGGATGTATTTTCATTTGTGCCACTGGCGCAGGCACTGCCTGAATCGCTGCTTTCCGCGCTCTGCCACCCTGTGTGCTSCGTGGTGTTCTTGGCAGCGCCTGCTCATGGGCAAAGGAGGTACCCAGGGCTTGGATAATCTTTTCCAGTGGAAAGAAAGATGTGTGGGGTTTTCTAGGCAGAGCCTTTTTCCTTCCTACAGACAAGTAGAGGTCGGGATGCTCCCTCAGGAGCAGTGTTACCACTCTTCTGCAGTTTGTCCTGCTGAGAGATGTCACTTTGTTCCTCATTTTCCTCTGATCCCTTGTCCTGTCATGTCATGTACCTTGTCACAGTGGGATCTGCTCGCATTCCACTGCCAAGGGCACTTCACAGGCAGTGCCTGGCACATCCAGGATCTCCTTCTGGTTCCGGGATTCCCAGCTGTTGCCATTTTGTGCCTGGAACCGAACAGCTCTGTGAGCACCAGAATTAACAAATCTTGGCTTTTCTGCAGACTAGTGTTTGTTATTCACAAGCTCCTTCCTCCCGCTTTCCTCCCCCACCTTCTTCCCACGCCGTTGGCTTTCTCCTCCACTGTGTGCTGGGATCCACATCTTCGTCAGGTCCCTCTTTGCTGCTGTCCCGATCCTCGTGGGAAGGGAATTACACTGGAGAATGGCTTTGCTTGAGTTTGGGGAAGTAGAGGATAATGGGATYGCCGGGAGGTGTTTTTAGTCCCAAAGAAGTTGAGTGGATGGTTGCAGGCTGTTACTGAGGTTGGATAATTAGGGTTAGGTTTTTCCTGTAGGATCAGCTGTAGGAATCTGGGGACAGGCAGCACCTCACTCTGACAGAGCCTTGCCCTCTTGGAGTCCTGTTYTTCAGGGCAAGGGGAAGACTTGGCCTGAAAAGGAAAGCTACGAGCCGGCTGCAGCAGGGCCACAGCCCACGGTGTTGGTGCTGTGGCAGCAACTCATTCCTTCTGGCTGTAGAAAAGGCACATTATGGAGTGTGTGCCATGGCCAAGGCAGGGGCTGGTGTCACCCTGGTTCCTGCTCTTGCAGGGTTCCTGTGGAAATGGAAATCATCAGCTCTTGGTGAGACACATGAGGGATAAATAAGGCTAAAATTGGGAGAAGCTGTCCTTGCATGGCAGCATGGGAATGCTGCCACTTCCCGTGGATTAGTTACATGGCAGTGTGTCTGGAAGAGACCAGGGGAGTCCTTGGAGCTGGGGAGGAGGACGAGGCCAGGCAGTGCAGGGCAGAACCCTTCTGGATGTTCACATTGCTCCTGGGGCGCTGGGCTCCCTCAGCCATCCTGTGAGGCTGTGAAGGTGAGGCAGAGCTGAGCTGTCAGCCTGGATTTTGAGTCAACTCTCAGCTCTCCATCCTGGGCCTCCAGCATGGGATGGACATGGAGCTGCTGGAGAGAATCCAGAGGAGGCCATGGAGCTGCTCCAAGAGGGGGGCTGGAGCTCTGGAGCCAGCCTGGGAGAGCTGGGGGTGCTCACCTGGGGAAGGGAAGGATCCAGGGAGAGCTCAGAGCCCCTGCCAGGGCCTAAAGGAGCTCCTGGAGAGCTGGAGAAGGACTGGGGACAAGGGCTGGAGGGACAGGAGCCAKGGAATGGCTTCCCAGTGCCAGAGGGCAGGGCCAGATGGGATATTGGGCAGGAATTGTTCCCTGGGAGGGTGTGCAGGCCCTGGCACAGGGTGCCCAGAGAAGCTGTGGCTGCCCCTGGATCTCTTTGAGTGTCCAAGGCCAGGCTGGACATTGGGGCTGGGAGCAGCCTGGGACAGTGGGAGGTGTCCCTGCCAGGGCTGGGGTGGCACTGGGTGGGATTTGAGGTCCCTCCCAACATGAGCCTTTCTGCCATTCCATGATTTACCAATAAATTCTGACAGCAAGAGGGGAATTCTGTATTTCTCTGTCACCTTGTCAGAGCTCCCAAAATTTTTTCTTCTGTCTGTTATCTCTTCATGCTCCTGGTGTTGTTTGCCGTGGGTATCACACACCCAGGGCTGGGCACTGGTAATCCCTTGCTTTGGGGGAGCGGTGCCACAGTAATGGATCTCCTGGCTCAAGCATGGCTGGATGGAACAGCAGGAACGTTGTGGGTTTTTCTTTGATTTCTTCTGAGCTTTCTTTGGCATCTCCAATTTTTCAGGCAGGGATGACTCACTCATCCATTATGTGGTTTCCTGACTTTTATCAATTTCTCTTTCASTCAATAATTATGAGTTTGGATCCTGGTGTGCAGCAGCCGGCACTCAGCGCTGTGGGCTGGGGCTGCCTGGAGCGGTGACTCACGGCTGGGACGGGGGTTCAGAGGACTTGGAATTCTTCCCACCCCTCACTGGGAGCCTTGCAGGATCCATAGAACAGAAGCTGCGGTGCCCCATCCCTGGAAGTGTCCGAGGCCAGCTTGGGCGGGGTTTGGTTCAGCCTGGGACAGTGGAAGGTGTCCCTGCCCATTACAGACCATGGGGCTCGATTATCTTTGATGTTCTTCCCAACCCAAACCATTTTGGGATTCTGTGAAAATCCCTGGAAAGCTGATGTGGGCCATGGGACGATCCTGACTCATAGCAGAGCAGGAATGCCGAGCCACAGGGTTGTCCAGCTGCATGGATTCCTCAGGTGCACAGACCACAGATCCTCCYGTACAGCTCTGCCTGTTCCCCCACCCGCTCCCAGCACTGCCAGGCTTCTGCAGAGCACTCCCAACACATGGGATCACAGAATCCTGCAGTGGTTTGTTTGGACAGAGCCTAAAGCTCATCCAGTGCCACCCCTGCCATGGGCAGGGACACCTCCCACTRTCCCAGGCTGTTSCAGATCCCATCCTTGAACAGCTCCTTGCAACTTGCAGGGATCCAGGGGCAGCCACAGCTTCTCTGTGCCAGASCCTCACTGCTGTCATGGGGAAGAACTGCAGGCTCTAGTCTCACTCCTTCCTCTCTTGGTTTAAAACCATTCCCCCTGTCCTGTTAATGTCTGCCCATGTAAAAAGTCCCTCTCCCATCAATTTTGGATGGCCCTGGCTGTGGCTGCAGTTTAAGTGTTTTCATATTGTTCCACCCAGTGGGGCAGGAATGTGTCAACAGTGATTACTTGGTTTATGGTTGTACAGTAACCCAATCTCCAGTTRTTTCAGCTCCTTAGAATTCCCCTGCCCACTGGATATTTTGGCTTCTGCTGCTCCTCCGGAGAAGGCCCTGAYGTGGGATTTTGGAGCTGCCCGTGGGTAGTGCCGCTGTGCCTGACAGGGTGGTACCAAAACAACCTCTATTATCTTATTTGTTCAGTTCAGGAGAAAGATCCCACAGTCCTTGGRCCTGAGGAAAGCAAACAAAGATCCCTGTGGAAGGAAATGGGTGAAGTTGGCGCTTTGAGGCTGAAGCACCCAAGCCAGAGTGCCCAGCTCTACTCGGGGGAGGTTTGGGAGCTGCAGGGAGGTKGTAATCATTCTTTGCCAGCCAGAGAAGGGGTGGTTGTTCACACATAGAGTGGACCGTGTGTTGGGACAGCATGGGCAGGAGGAGGGGTGRGCACTGCCAGGACAGGGCGATCCGGGGATGGCATGGGCTGGTCGCGTGGGCTTCCCACTCCAACAGAAAACAGCCTTGTTTTTGGGGATTGTGTATGATTTTGGGACGGGGGTTGTTGTTYTAATGGGATGGAAAGAACAAAGCACTGGAAGCAAAGTGGGATRACAAAGTTCTGGTGGAAGGGACTGGGTGGAAGCCAGGGATGGAAGGGCTGTGCTGCTGCTGCGGAGAAAAGGGGGATGATGTTTGGAAGAGATGGGCTGACATTTAATCAGTAAATTGGTGCATGGAAGRCATGAAAAAGGCTGATTGCACTCGGTGATGAGAGAATTGATGGTAGTAAATAAATGCTGAGCATTTGCCAAGGAGAAGAGCCCATTTAGGGAAGGAATTTTGAGGTTTTAATTGAGTGTAAGTTCATGACTGCACAATAAGCTCACTTCATTGCCTAATTCCAGCCTGTCTCTGTGTTCAGCTGATGGTGGTGCCAGGAGGCTCCGTGGATCACACTGGGTGTCCTCCTGCATCTGTCTGACTCTGTGTGGCTTTGTCATGCTGATCTGAGACCAGGGACTGCCAGAAAGGGGAGGCAAGTTTGAATTTGGCCCCAGGAAGTGGGTACAGCGTGTTTYCCTGGGCAGTGCTATTAAATGGTTTGTGAACATTTCGGGTTGGACCTTCCAGCAGAGACACCCGAGGGCGTTTGTGCTTCTTTCAAAGTCTCTCAGAGATCAAACAGTCCACCCTCTGCTTGGATTTACATTTTTTCTAGACTGTTTCATCTGAGTTGGATACAAGGGTTTGGGTTTTTGCATCGTGCAAGGTGCTCCCTTAGAGGAAAGAAGTCTCTTTGAACTGCTGAAATTTCCGTGGTCCCTGAAGGCTGGAGCAGCCTGGGACAGTGGAAGGTGTCCCTGCCTATGGCAGAGGTGGCACTGGATGAGCTTTAAGGTCCCTCCCAGCCCAAACCAATGTGGGATTCCATTTAGTGGAAAACTGGCTGAGTGCATTGAATGCCTGTTGAAGTGTTCCAGACCCTGCTGTCCATGGGGTGACAGGGAACACAGGAGCAAGAGCACGGGAATAATTCTGTGCTGAGCAGGTGCTTGAGTGCTCTCCTTTGTCTGCTGTGAGCAAGCTCCCTTCAGGTTCTACATCCCAGAACTGCTGGGAGAATCRCTGTAGGAGTTATGAGGCTCTAAGGGAGATGGGAACATGGCTGGAACCCTTGTTGGTCGTGGAATCACAGGTTGGCTTGGCTTGACTTGGGAGGGACCTCAAAGCCCATCCAGTGCCACCCMTGCCATGGCAGGGACACCTCCCACTGTCCCAGGCTGCTCCCAGCCCCAATGTCCAGCCTGGCCTTGGGCACTCAAAGGGATCCAGGGGCAGCCACAGCTTCTCTGGGCACYCTGTGCCAGGGCCTGCCCACCYTCCCAGGGAACAATTCCTGCCCAATATCCCATCTGGCACTGGAAGCATAGATTTGTTCCTTGCTGTCTTTTGGAGCAAGATTTGGTGTCCTGGCTCTGCACCTCCCAGGGAAGGAGTTTGCCAGGCAAAGTAAGTCAAAGGCAATAGGGAGACAGGCATGTGCTAAAATCCCAATTCTGATTGTTAAATCCATTTAATAAAAAAAAAAAAAAAGAATTATTTATTTTGTGAATTTCACACGCATTTGTGTCTGAGTGTGGCGCATTAGACCTGGAGTCTGACAGTTCTCTCTGTAGTAAACAGTTTACAGCTGCACAGTGTCAACTTGAAGTATAAAAACACTCTGAGTGGTTTCCTGAGAGTAGGAATGGCTGGGTACTGTCGTAGCTCCATCAGACTCTGCTGTTTGGGAATTAGAGCTGGAAACCCAGGATTATTACTGTGCCCTTTTAGCCTTGCTTTCTGTGCTGCTGCTCTGCAGCCTTGCAACATGTCAGGGTTCCCTTTGATATTCCTTAGCCYTCCGGGGGAATGGAAATCTCTGGATACATCCCTCAGGGCTTAATGCCTTCRTTAAAATTCCTGAAGTTGTCCTTGGCATTTTTTAATTGAAACCCGGAGTTCCAGGGAGGGAACCCTGAGCACGGAAGTTCAGCTGAGCCCTTGTTTACATGAGTGAAATATGTAAACAGTTCTTTTTCCCCAAATATAGGACTTTTTTTCTTTGGCTGCCCTCCCGGTGTTTATAAAAGCCAGTTATGTAAATGACAATTGTAATAATTAAGCTGCTGTTTAGTGCTGTCCCCATGGCTGCTGCCGCAGAGCTTGGAGCTGCCGGGGCCCAGYGCTGCCCTTAACGAGCTTCAGGCGTTATTGAAGATAATGGAACCCCGAAGAAGGAAATCAAGGGCAATTAAACAAAACTCTCATTTGACAGAATCTCCCATGAGAAAGGAGAGATCTGGGATGAAATGATGTTACTGGGGTGCTCTGGAGATTGTCCTCTCCAGCCCTGCTGCTCCAGGGCCATGCCCCATTGAGTTCTGAGTGTACCCATGGCTGGAGTCCTCTCTGGGCACAGCTTCTCTGGGCAGCTTGTGCCAGCCAGGACCACCATGAGACACATCTTCGTCATCTGTTATAAAACCACCCCAAACCACCTCGCATGGGAGATGGAAACGGCTTCAAGTTGTACCACGGAAGGTTTGGGCTGGATATTGGGGAGAATTCCTTACTGGAAAAGGTTGGCCAGTCCTGGCACAGGCTGCCCAGGGCAGTGSTGGAGTCACATTCCTGGATGGATTTCACAGCCACGTGGATGTGGCACTTGGGGACATGGGGTCAATGTCAGTGATGGCCTTGGCACTGCTGGGACCCGCTGGACTCAATGGTGTCCGAGAGCTTTTCCAGCCTGAAATACCACCTTTACTTTATCACTTAGGCCTCAGTGTTGATGATCAGGGCCGTGGCACCTCTAGGTTGGCAGCAGTACCCTGAGCAGAAGCTGCACCTTGCAAAGTGCCTTTGGTGGGGACAGCGAGCCCYGAGGGGTGGGTGGATGGGAAGGCAGGAGGAGGGAGGGAAGGCAGGAGGGATGGAATAGCAGCCTGTGTTGATGTGCCCAGGTTAATGGACCATCAAGGACACCCCTCTGGAGGGACAAGGGACTCTTTGTTCTGCACAATGGCAGCAGCAGTCATTGAGTTGATAGCAGGGAGATAAAGACCAGGCCTGGAGCCACCAAACAGTGGGATGGAGACAAAGGTTGGCAAAAGGTGCCTCAGAGAGGCCGGGTGGGAGTGGAGATGATGGTGTTGTTCTTGAGGTGGGAGTGGAGATGATGGTTGTTCCTGAGGGCTCCAGGAATCACAGCCCTGCTGTGATCAGGCAGCAAGAGTTTCTTGGGGTAGCTGCTGGACCAAAAGTCAGGGGTGGACTTTCTGGGCAGGRAGATTTACTTAAACAAAGACAGTTTCACACTCGTTTTTAGGTTTTGTTTGCTGAAGGCGTGTTGGAATAGCCTGGTMTTGTATTCCAGGCCCTGTTGGACAGGGCTTGGAGCACCCTGGGGTAGTGGAAGGTGTGAATGAGCTTTAAGGTCCCTTCCCACCCAAAGGATGATTTTGTACTGTGATCTTTAGGCCATCAGCCTTAGGCAAAGTGGCTGGTCCTGGTCTTTGTTCCTTCATTTGGGTATTCCTGCAGCTGCAGCTGATGGAGATAACAGGGAGGGAATGGCCCATCCTGGCTGCAGACATTTTGGGACCATTCTGTTGTCAGTTCAGGCTCTTCTGCTGATTAAATCACTTGTGCCTGTATTCAGACTCTTTCTGGTCTTGCTGAAAGTGCCAAATTCCTCCTTGGTTTTGGTTTGATTGCTGTTGGTGATGTAGTTGGTTATCAGCACATGACAGCTCTTGAAACCCTTGTTTTATTGCTCTTGCTGTTGCTCTCAGTCAATTTTCATTCCTGGCATTTGTGCTGGAAATACCCTGGGGTTGTCCTTGGGGTGGCAGGAAGTCCAGGCAGGATCCCCTCAATCCTTTATCCCCTCAATCCTTCGTCCCTTCAGGTCCAGTTCCCAGATGCTGGATGAACCACTGGACAGCCGTGGCTCAGGGCTCAGGAGTTCTGTGGTCAGGACAGTGTTAATCTGAATAAACCCACTTCGTTTTACCATAACACGACCTTCCCTTCTTATGATCCGAACTTTTCTACAGCGTTGCCAGGTTCTTCCTTGTAGCAACAAGCACAGGCTCGGAACAAGATAACCATGTAGTATTTTGGGAGATATCTTTCAGCCTGGCTTCATTTTTCCCTCTGGAGTTGGGTCCAAGGGCAGCACAAACACAGAGACCATCTCGTGTCCCTGCCTCGGAAACAACGGGAGGAGCCAGCACAGACAGGCCCAGCCCAAAGTTCTGAGCTCTTCTTACAGTGCAATAGGAGAGGAACCCCAAATCTCTGCAAATCAACCTCRGGGTATTTAGTGTTCTTGCAAGGTCCATGTGACTCTCTGTGTCCCTTATCACCGCCAGCGTCCTTCAGCAGCTGGCCAGGAGTGGCCTGGGGGAGAGGAGAGCCCTGGGAAAGGGAAAGGTTCCCAGTTCACTCAGCAGTTTGGTCACCACAGGGCTGCTGGATTCCSCTGGCCACATGGGCAGCCATGAGTTGGCATGGGATAAACTTCCTGAGGTCTTGGAAGCAGCAGGATGCCAGCCCTGCCTCTGCAGGAGGCTCCCTCATTGTCCAGGTCATCTTGGGAAGCCATTCCCTTGTCCCCAGTCCCTCTCTGGCTGTCCTGGAGSCCCTTTAGGCACTGGAAGGGGCTCTGAGCTCTCTKCTCCAGGAGAACACCCCCAACTCTGCAGCCTGTGCAGGTCCCTCTGGATTCCCCATCCCCAGGTCACTGTCACCACCCTGCAATGCCATGGAAGAGCTGCATCAGCCGCCTTTGGTGCTTACACAGACTGGGGCACACAGCAAATTTAAAGTGTTAGTCTTGGAAAGTATCAGAAGGTATGAAAAACAGCCAGAAGAGCCCATTTCATAATCAGGAAGGAGGCAAGGGTTTTTAATTGATGTGTTTTATAAACACACAGCTCTYCCTCCTCAAAGGTCCCGACTGCGTGTGGTGCCAACACCAACAACCTGCGAGTGAGCTGCAGAGCTGGGGACGTGGGCAGGAGGCAGTCCCTGCTGGGAGAGCTGCCCCGGGCTGGGAGTGCTGAGGGAGGGCTGTGAGAGGGGCAACCCTGCCCTGCTCTGTGCTGGCCCCATCCCACAGAGCTGCCCCGGGACGAGGGAAGGGTGTGAGAGGGGCAGCCCTGCCCTGCCCTGCCCCAGCCCTACAGCTCTGCCCAGCGCTGCCCAGCTCCCCAAGGACTCTGCGGTGATTCGCTGCTGTGTCCTGATGTGCTGCTGTTTGCTCCCAGCAGAGTTCTGCCGCATTGACAAGGCCCTGTGCCACGACGAGGACGAGCAGCTCAGCTTCGAGGCCGTGCGCAACATCCACAAACARATGGACGACGACGCCAACGGCAACGTGGACGTGGAGGAGAGCGACGAGGTCAGTGCTGGGGCTGGGCTGGACCCGCTGCCCTGTCCAGCCCAGGGCTGGGGGCTGCTCCTCACTGCCAGCCTGGCCAGGGCCAGGGATTGGGCTTGGTGCCTCCCCTCATCACAGAGGAAGGCACGTGCCACCTTCAGATGATGCAGACGGTGTCAGCACTGTCATTGCTGCTGGCTGGGGCTTTTCCTCACTGCTGGGGGTTTGTAGCTTTGGCTGCCTCTCCATGGCAGTGTCCATGGCCAGGTTGGACACTGGGGCGTGGAGCAGCCTGGGACAGTGGAAGGTGTCCCTGCCCATGGCAGAAGATAGAATAAATGAGCTTTAAGGTCTCTCAAACCCAAACCATTCCATGAYTTTATGTTTACTACATTGTTCYAGCACCCYGCTGAAACAATTCCAGGCCACATGTGCTCACTGCAGAAAAAGGAGCAGCTTTTTGTTGTGGCAGCCTTGGCTGTTTTGGCCAATAAAGTATTGAAGAGAAAGGAAGTTGTTCTTTGTTTACATGAGCACTGATGGAAATTGGAGTCTGCTGGAAAAGGGAAAGCTCTTTGTTTGTACTGTTGCTTCAGTTGTGGTGGGTGCTCGTTGGAGGTGAGGAATTCTGTCTTCTAGGGAGAACTGGCAGCTGAACAGGAAAGTCAAAGTCTTGGAAGCTAAAAGGAAGCACGTGGGTGCAGGGATCTGCTGCCACTCACAGGCAGTCCTGCAGTCCCAGGTCACAGAATCCCAGACTGRTTTGGGTTGGGACCTTAAGGAACRCCCAGTGCCACCCCTGCCATGTCAGGGACACCTCCCACTRTCCCAGGMTGCTCCCAGCCCCAATGTCCAGCCTGGCCTTGGGCACTCAAAGGGATTCAGGGGCAGCCACAGCTTCTCTAGRCAAATYCTACCATCACAATGTCCCTCTGAAGTGGTTTTGGGTGGCTGTTTTGGGCTTGCAGGGCTGTTCCCTCTGCCTAAATCCCACTTGGGAGAGTAATGRCAACAAATGAAAAGCTTCCAGTTGCATTTTCTCCAGGTGAGGTGTTTTCCCTGAAGGCAGTTCCCTGCACTGAGTGGCTGGAACTGCAGCCCAACCTCTTGGAGGGACTGGGGCAGCCTTGGGCAGCCGAGTTCAGCCTGTGTGTGCTACTCYTTGGCATTAAATTAGGAATAAGCCTTATGTCCTTAGGGTTGGGCAGAACTGTCTCTCCAAGCAAGTCTTGCCCTTGCTCCTTCCAGAGTCGTTGGGAGCTTCTGGTGCAAACRCTGCCGGAAGTGTCTGCTCAGGGCCTTGGCACAGAGACACTGCCAGGGTGGAAGAAATTCCTAGGGTTTTCCTAAAAGGCTCCAGAATCGCAGCCTTGGTGCTGTTACGGCTACTCCTCCAACAACAGCCCAGGCAGGGCTGCTCCTGCTCCCAGCACCTCTCCTCTGCTTTTAGTGGGACAGTGGGGCTGGGAAGGGGCTGGAGCCCCAGGAGCGGCTGAGGGAGCTGGGAAAGGGGCTCAGCCTGGAGCAAAGGAGGCTCCGGGGGGACCTTGTGGCTCTGCACAACTCCCTGACAGGAGGGGCAGCCGGGGGGGGGTCGGGCTCTGCTCCCAGGGAACAGGGACAGGAGGAGAGGGAACGGCCTCAGGCTGGGCCAGGGGAGGCTCAGGGTGGAGATTGGGAGAATTCCAGCTGGAAAGGGCTGTCCAGCCTGAGTGGAGCAGAGAGGCTGAATCCCAATCCCTTCCCTGCTGCCCACRCTGGGGGAGCAGCCCAGGCACAGGAATTTTGGGTCCCAGCAATCGTGGCTGGGGCCAGGACCTTCTCCCCACCAATTCCCAGTTCCTTCTCCCCAGGGCTGCTCCCAGTCYATTGCCCCAGTCTGTGTTTGTGCTGGGATTGCCCCAGCCCAGAGCTACCTGCACTTGGATTGTTGCATTTGCAGTTGAACTGAGTGATTTTAGAAGTCTTTTCCAGCCTCAGTGATCCCYTGTCCCTGTGATTCCATACATGTAGTTCCTGCTTTACCTCTGCTAAGCTTCTATTGAARTTGCATTAAGTTCCCCTTTCATTGAGCTCTGGAGCTGCTGAATGAGGCATTGCAGGAATTTTCCTCTCAGAGCTGGCTCCTGCTGGGTTCTCCCTGTCAAGGTTATTGGTGTCCCCCCMCAGGGACCCTGCCATCAGGTTTAACTCTGGGCTGTGGCAGGACAGCTGCTGGGGGATTATTGGGAAGAATGCAGGAGGCTCAAATTTAAACCTTTTATGGGGTTCATAGAATCTCAGKATGGTTTGGGATGGAAAGGCCCTTAAAGCCCATCCAGTGCAACCCCTTGCCATGGTCAGGGACACCTTTCACTGTCCCAGGATGCTCCAAACCCAATTTCCAACCTGGCCTGGAACCCTTCCAGGGATGGGTATTTTTTGGGTGGTTGAAAACCTTGTGCTTTTATTTATTATTTTAGCCCCTGYGCCTTGGGGGTGAGTTATGGGAATGTTTTGTTTTGACTGAAAGCCCTGCCTGGGCAGAAGGAGAGACAGAGACAACGGTATTTTTAAAATAATCAAATTACGGGTGGAGTTTTGTCCCACAACTTCAGGCTGTTCATAAATCATCCTTGCAGCTTTCCTGTTGGGAAGTGAGTTTTCAATGAAGTTTCAGATGACATCAGTGGCCTTGATTAGAGTGTAAGAACTGTCCCTCACGGGGAAATCTCCTAATTAGGGCTCTATTCCTGTCTCCACGCTCAGTGCAGAGGCAGCTCCGGCTGTTGGGATGTGGTGCTCGATGCTGCCAGCCTGGTTTCCTGAGCAAACACGCCTTGTGCTTCTGCTCAGTGTTTCCCTGGCTGCTCCCAAGCCCTGACCCTGCAGCCTGGGGTGACTGCAAGGGAAGAGGACAGGAGCTATCTGTAATTGCAGTGGGATTGGTGGTCAGGAAAGCTCCCRAAATGGGGAGCACAGTGAGCTCCCGGCACGTGGCCGGCTCTGGCCCTTGGCTCGGCACAGCGGGAGCTGGTGCTCGGCAGSGAGGGTGGCACAGATCCAGGGCTGTGGGAGGGATGAGAAGGTTTGAAAAATCACTTCAGTAGTTGGAGTTTCTGCAGATAAAAAACCACAAAACAGAGTTCAAGGAGAGTTTGGATAATGCTCTGAGGCACAGGGGGGATTGTTGGGGCTGTGCAGGCCAGGACTTGGACTCGATGATCCTTTTGGGTCCATTCCAGCTCAGGAGATTCTGTAAATCTATGGAAAAAAAAAAAAAACCCTCAGAAAATCTCATTTCATCTGCACATTTCTGAGCGTGTCTTCAGCCAACA
>NW_026623750.1:79353-82792 GCF_030028575.1 Malurus melanocephalus | reverse complement strand
CAGGGGCTCTGAGCTCTCCCTGGAGCCTTCTCTCCCCCAGGTGAGCACCCCCAGCTCTACCGGGCTGGCTCCAGAGCATAGGGTCTCCAGCCCTTGGAGCAGCTGTGGCCTTCTGGATTCACTCTAGCACCTGCAGGTCCTCCTGATGTTGGAGGCCCCAGAGCACCAACATCAACATTCCCAGGCTGAGTCTTCCCACTGCAATTCCAGCCCACCCTGGTGTTTGTAGCAGTGGTGGTTTGTCTTTCCCTGAACTTGGTGGGGAGGCTCGGGGTTGACTCAGTTTCCTTCTGTCCTTGTGGATTTACAGCGTGGCTGAGGCTGGGAGTGGTCTGGATGGGATCTTGGAAATGATCTGTTACAGCCCCTGCCCAGCACTCAGAGTTTTGGGTGTCCAGGGCTGGGATCAGTGGGATCTTAAACATTTGGAAGTGCTGCTTTTTAGTGCTTTGCAAGTAGGTCCATGCTTAGAACTTAYGTTCTTGTTCCTGGGGTTCGGAACATCTGGAGTCTCGGAGCAGCCTGGGACAGTGGGTGGTGTCCCTGTCCATGGCAGAGGGTRGGGCTGGGGGACTGTAAGGTCCCTTCCAACACAAACCAGTCTGGGATTCCATGACTTTGTCTTTTCCCCAGAAGGTACTGACTGGAAATGTTCTTTAAGGTCTCTTTGGGCTGGGTGAGCACAGCCCAGCTCCTCCAGCCCCATCCTGCATCCTCTCCCCGCTCGTTTTTTRGGATGTCCTCCAGCCCAGCTCCGGCCCCTCCACTGAGCCCTTGGCGTTTGTTTTGGCCATCGTGTGCCCAAGGGAAGCTGAGGGATCACTTTTCCTGTGTGTGCTCCCTAAGCTAAATATACCGAGCAGCAGCTGATCCCCGCTGCTGGCAGGAGCTGGAGCCGGGCCGGCGACATTGGTGACATTGCCACGTTCCCGCTGGGTCATGGCGTCACCAGCCRGGGCACGTCATCACCTCGGCCAGGGATTGGCACAGCTGGAGCCCCAAGGCGCAGCCCCTGCTGCAGCTGCCCTGCTCAAGCCTGTACTTTTCCCCAGTTTCCCTGATTTCCGTGTYCTCTGGCAGGCAGGAGGAGCCGTGGCAGCTTTTGGGAGCAGAGCAGGCAGAGCCCGGGCCGGAGCTGCCGGGGGAGCCTCGGTGGCCTTGGCAGCACCTACAGTGGATTTGCAGGAAGCCTGGAATTTCAAGCTGTCCTGGATCTTTGTCATGCCCTGTCTGGTGTTAAAGCACCATCTCCAGATCTAGAGATGACTTTTCTATGGATATATCCTGCTGCACATGGAGGAGCCCAGGGATAAAGCTGCCTGCACGGGGGTCGCGTCCTGAGGGGTGGGGGAGGGCAGTTATCCTGTACCTTGGTTCCATCTCTTGGRCATTGGGATGTGAGTGCTTCTCCTGCTGCTGGATTTCACGGGCTGGGAGGGACCTTAAATACGCCCAGTGCCACCCCTGCCATGGCAGGGACACCTCCCACTGTCCCRGGCTGCTCCCAGCCCCAATGTCCAGCCTGGCCTTGGGCACTCAAAGGGATCCAGGGGCAGCCACAGCTTCTCTGGGCACCCAATGACCTATGATATCTATATTTATCTGTATTTTTCAGTGGAACTGCCTCCCCTCCTGCCCATGGCATTTTTTTCCAGCTTGGATTTGAAGGTGCAAATCAATCCACTAACGATTTTTGGATTCTTGCTCCATTGACATAAAGCTGGAGTGCCATTGTGCCATTTAGGTGAATTTTTGGTGATAATTCGAATAAAAATCCCAAAATTCAAAGAAGAATCCCAAACCGTGAGGTTCTAATTAATTATTCTTTCTCTGTATTAAAATGAATTTAACATATTTACTTACTGAATATTTCCTGGCTGGTCTTCCCAGGAACAGAAATACTCTGGGGAGCAGCAGGGAATATACTTACATCTATATAAAAGATAGAAATGTGTATCTTATATATCTAATATATCCTTTATTTTTTTTATTTATTCAGATTTATTAGGACTTTTCCATCAAAATTATCAAAATTATAAAAAAAAMCCTAATGCTTCTCATCTGCCTAAAAGATGAACCAAAGCCTAATCCTGCTGTTAACTCCTCTCCTAGTTCTTGAGGGAAGACTTGAATTACCATGACCCAGCAGTCAAGCACAGCACCTTCCATGGAGAAGACAAACTCATCAGTGTGGAAGATCTCTGGAAGGCCTGGAAAACATCTGAAGGTAAAAGAAGGGCAAAAAGCCAAGAAACAYTTTGCCAACTGTGCCAGAGTCTGGATTTCAGATGCCCTGGGCAGAGTGTACAGCTCTCAGGAGAAATCTGCAACTTTTCCTGCTTTATGCCAGTCCTTGTACTCTTCMAGCTTCCTTCTTTTGGGATGGATTTCCAGGATTTCCTCGGGATTGGTACTTGCAGACTGTAAATGCTGCACCTGAGCATGGCCACTGAAGTATCAATTATTGTTTTGTTCTTCTGCTCTAGAAATGTGTGTTAAATAGAGCCAAATGCTGTCCAGTTCCAGGTTCTCCTTCAAACACCCGCTTTCAGATGGAATTTTAATGGAGTAATTACATCCTAAATATTCAGTAGAGCTGCGTGGGAGTTTCCCTGCAGATTGTGTTTTCCTTAGGAGAAATTTTCTGAAGCTGAAAAGCTCCTTCACTCAGTGAAAAGAAGTGAGGATAAAATCCAGAAAGTGTCATAAGTGCAGGCCATGTAGAAATAACTTTRAGCTGTTCCAAAATGCTGTTACTCCTCCCAGCACCCATGGAGGTGGTGGGAGTTCAGCCTGTGGTGAGAAACTTCCCAAAATTTGGCAATCTTGGAACCAACTTTTAAGGTTGGCAGGTGCTTCCCCAGTGCTTTCACACAAAATTTCCACAGAAATTATTAATCCATTTTTTTTCAATGCTCATCATCTCTAAAAGAGGAGTTCTATCAATGTCCATTCCTTGAAATACTGGATTTTAGTCTTCTAATCAGTTAATCAGTCATAGAAATTTCAATTTCTCATTTGTGTCCTGTTTATATTTGTTTTTCCTGTGTTAGCCCTGAAGTTACTCAGGGTGGGATGTGCTCTGTGTTTTCAAAGCCCTGTGGACCCAGATGTAAGGGGTGGGACATTCCCAGGAGGAGTAAATGGACACTGAGGTGCAGCATGTGAAAGGTGGACTGAAAACACAAAAGTGGGGCTGTGCATGAGAGGAGAAGAATCCAGKGAGAGCTCAGAGCCCCTGCCAGAGCCTAAAGGGGCTCCAGGAGAGCTGGAGAGGGGGACAAGGGCTGGAGGGACAGGAGCCAGGGAATGGCTTCCCAGTGCCAGAGGGCAGGGCCAGATGGGATATTGGGCAGGAATTGTTCCCTGGGAGGGTGGGCAGGCCCTGGCACAGGGTGCCCAGAGAAGCTGTGGCTGCCCCTGGATCCCTTTGAGTGCC
>NW_026623750.1:76352-78788 GCF_030028575.1 Malurus melanocephalus | reverse complement strand
AAAGCTGCCATGCCACAGTGGGTGTCCCAGTGTTGGATTGAATTCCTGCACTCATTTTCCCTTTCACCATGCTGTAGATCCAGCTGATKAAATCAGTTACTGCGTTCTAAAGGGTGCTCAGAGGTGGTGCAATCACGGAGAATTTGGGGTGCRTAGGACCTCAAAGCCCATCCAGTCCCACTCCCTGCCAGGCAGGGACACCTTCCACTGTCTCAGGCTGCTCCCAGCCCTGTCCAGCCTGGCCTGGAACATTCCCAGGGAGTTTGAACTGAAGTCATGAAACTGGAATGGGGCTTGTAGGAAAGGTCTGCCCCTTGCTGTGGGTATGGAAGGCAGCTGTGAGGGACACTGCCATCCCACAGGAATGGGGTGGCTGTGCTCCTTGCATCTGTTTTCGAGCCACTGCTTTTCCTCCTTTCCATTGCTGCTGTTCTGGTCACATGTGGAAAGTAAAATATTATTTCTACCCCTTAGCTATCCAAGAAGATTCAGGCTGTGATGCCCTTACAAGGTGCTGGGTCTGACGGATGAAGCCCTGGGTGAGGCTGGGGATCCTCATCCCTTGGGGTGAAGATGCAGGGCAGGGTCCTGCTCATCTTGGTGCTTGTGCATGCTGCCAGCTTGTTTCTCAGGGATTTCCTCCCAAAATAAACACCTTTGGATGTGGAAGTGAGASAAGCCTCCAGAGGCACCTTCCTTCGGAGCCCTGCTGTCCTTTCACTGGGCTCCGCCCCTGCTCCCTCATCTCTTTCAACTTCAACTCCCTCGGTTTAATCAGCTCTATCAGTGCTCTCAGCTTCATCAACTCAATCAGCTCTGAGCTCCATCTCTGAGCTCTCTTATCTTCACCAGATCCCTCATCTCCCTCAGCACCTCATCTCCACCAGATCCTTCATCTGCCTCAGCTCCCTCATCTTTCATCTCTCCCAGATCCCCCAACTCTCATCTCATTTCTCTCAGCTCCATCTCCCTGATCTCCCTCAACTCTGTGAACTTCCTTAGCTGCCTCATCTCTCTCAGCTTCCTCAGCTTGATGAGCCCAGTGAGCTGCCTGGTCCCTGAGCTGGGTGTCGGGGCTGTTGGAGCCCTGGAGGATGTTCGTGGTGCCCGTGTGCCCGGTCAGTGCTGTTATTGCAGCAGTGCCACCCTCGAAGGCAGGGCTGACGGGCACAGCGGTGTCAGCAGGGCACTGTCACCTCTGCGGGTTTCCCAGTGCAGCTCCAGGGCTTGCTGGAGCCGGGGAGGAGCTGCTGGAGCTGATGATAAATTAATGTGTAACTAACAAAGCCTCACCCAATAAAAACATCTGCAGTGTCCAAGGCCAGGCTGGACACTGGGGCTGGGAGCAGCCTGGGACAGTGGGAGGTGTCCCTGCCATGGCAGGGGTGGCACTGGGTGGGCTTTAAGGGCCTTTCCAACCCAAACCAGGGTGGGGTTCTGGGATTGTCTCTGCCTTCATTGCTGCAAGTACAACACAACAAAGTGGCAGAGGCACAAGCTTGGTTTCCTAAGGTTCCCTCATTTCTGACTCTGGAGCTGTGACAGCTCCAAAAATAATCCACAGGAGGAGGTTAAGGAGCAAAGTTCACCTGGTTCACTTGGGCTGCAGCACCTGCTCCACCTCCTCYTGAAAAACCTTTCTCAAGCTGCTTCCAATAGTTTTCTTCCTGCATTGCTCCATATGTGCTTTTTTTAGTGTAATTTCTATCGCTGGATCCAAATAGAATCCCAGAATCCCAGCCTGGTTTGGGATTAAATGGACCTTAAAGCCCATCCAGTGCCACCCCTGCCATGGCAGGGACACCTCCCACTATCCCAGGTTGCTCCCAGCCCCAGTGTCCAGCCTGGCCTTGGACACTGCCAGGGATCCAGGGGAATCCAGCACRTCCCTGGGTGCTGTAGCAGGCACTGGGGCTTTTGGAGCTCACCTCGGGATTTCAGGACTTTGAGCCTGTGTGGAGGATGAACATTCCCTGTTGGGGGTTTGGAGAGAGCAGGATCAGCTGGCTGACAGCAATCCTAGTGATGGCAGCTGTCATCTGCCAGTGCTTTGGGTGTTGGCCCTGCCAGGATGCCAGGCTCAGGCCCTGTGGGTGCCATGGCAGGAGGTGGAGCCTCTGCTGCTCCTCTATCTGATGGCCTCGTTGCATGTTTTAATGTCAGGTGCTGGGAGCACAGGGTGAGATCAGCCCCAGGAAAGAGCTGGTGTCACTGGGAGAGCTCCAGGCAGCTCTTCCCACAGCATGTGGGGTCTGTGGAGCAGCAGAATCACAGGAGTTCTCTGAGTCTGTACAGAACACCTGGGCAAAAATAGTCCCACGAGGAGGAGGCTGAGGTGCTGCAGGATTGCCTGGAATGTCACACTGCCAGGGATGGGATATTGGGCAGGAATTGTTCCCTGGGAGGGTGAGCAGGCCCTGGCACAGGGTGCCCAGA
>NW_026623750.1:72676-75737 GCF_030028575.1 Malurus melanocephalus | reverse complement strand
TGGGACAGTGGGAGGTGTCCCTGCCATGGCAGGGGTGGCACTGGATGATGTTTAAGGTCTCTCCAACTGAACCATTCAATGGAATTCTCATTCTCATGTAAGAGAAACGCTGACTGGGATTCAACCTGAAGTTGTAATGAGTTTGAAAAGCTTCCATGCAGATTTTTGGATAAGGGTTCCTGTCATTGAAAAAGGGACTTTTAAATTTACTGGGCAGGAGGGATTAATTGGGAATAAAACGAGGTTGTTAGAGGCAGCCCATCGTGTGTCCACATTTCTTCCAAGGGAGAGCTGTGGTTTGTGATCTGTGACACAGGATGCAAAGGCAATGGTGATTTGGTTAARAAGTAGTTATTAATGATTGGTAGGACACCAAAAGATGGGTTTTGATGGGAAATCAGTGCCTTGTGCATCAGGATTAATGGATTAGTCCTGGCCTTGTTTTTTCCTGCTCTCTGCCAGTCCCAAAGTGTCCCAGAGACAGCCTGACTCAGATATAGCAGTTCTGAGGGGTTTGTCCTGGTAGCAGGGAGCTGCCAGGCCCTGCTCCTGTGTCTCCATCACTCCCTGTCAGTTTTCAGTCCTGATGGATGTGCCCACAGCTCTCTGTTTCCCCTGTGTTGTGCAGGCTGGCAGTGAACAACGTCACCATGATGGGCACCGTGCTCAAAATGACCGACCGCAGCCACCGGCAGAAGCTGCAGCTCAAGGCTCTGGACACGGTTCTCTTCGGGCCTCCTCTTTGTGAGTACCCCAATTCCAGCTGGTGGGCTTGCCAGAGGCCTGGGATTCCCTCGTTTGTGGGGTAAAACATTCCTGTGGGGCTGCTGCTGTGGGATGAGGCACTGAGGGCAGTGGCTGCGCTCCCAGGGAAGCTGCTGCCATGTCCTGGGGCTCTGTCCTGTCCTGGGCTTTCCTGGGGCTCTGTCCTGTCCTGGGCTTTTCTGGGGCTCCAGCAGCCGTGCCCTGGGGCTGTGCTGTTGATTGAGGCTGTGATTACTCACCTTTGGAGGAGGGAAGGAGCAGCAGGCTGGATGGGGAGGAATTTAGGATGGCTGATAGGAGGAACTGGGCTGCTTTGATGCTTTATGGGATCTCCAGCTGTCTGATGCCTATCTCCTGCTCCAGGTGCTCTCTTTGCATCTGTTCCCTCTGGCTMCTGTCTGCTCCCCATTCAAGGTGCTGTTGTCTCTCTCCCTCCCTGCCATGGCTTTTTCCTGGGCTGCCTGTGCTGGGGGACCAGCACGGGAATTCCGGCATCCCAGTGCTCATGGCCAGGGCATTTGTGGCCTCTCCCACACCAGCACCCCAAAGTCCTTCTCCTCAGGGCTGCTCTSGARCCATTCCCTGCCCAATCCTGGGAAAACTGCCCGTGCCCTGTGAACCACTGCCTGAGGCTTGGCAGAGCCATAGGAAGGGAATCACAAGCCTGGCTTGTACAATCAGACGTTTTTGCTCACGTTTACTGAAAATCCTCTTTTTATGCMGGCACGGTTTGGTTTTTATTTACTGTCCATGTTAAAAATGAACCTTTTGGTGTGTTGGGGGCCTGGCCAGGGCTGGTGGAGCCATCCTGGCTGAGCTCCTCCAGCAGCAGCTCCAGCCCAGCAGTTCCTGTGCTGGGAGCGGAATTTTTTCAGGCTCCTTGTTTGCTGTGTAAATGGCAAAGTGAATGGCTTGTAGTGGCTTGAGATTAATGGCTGTTGTGCACGCTGGAGCTGTTCCGTGCTGCCCTGCGGCTCTGCAGTCTGACCCTCCCTGGGTCACTGAGATCAAAGTGTGCAGGGAACCGTCCCGCTCGACTGTTCCACATCACAGGGGCTGCTCTCTGTGCCTGGAAGGGTTCCAGCTGGGCTGGAGCAGCCTGGGCTGGGGGAACATGTCCCTGCCCACAGCACAGGCTGGAATGGGATGAGCTTTAAGGTCCCTCCYAACCCAAAGCATTCTATGAATCTGTGACTGTCTATGTATTGGATATGTGAGTAGAGGAAATACACTTTTAAATCTGCAGCTGAGGGAGAGATTGGTCCCTTTCCTGAAGGTAAAATTTGCTGGTTTCTGGTCACCTGAATGGCTTTGTCTCCAGTCACAGGGAGAGGTTGTTTATCTGAACCGATTCCTTCAGGAATGGATTGCAAAACACCTTTCAGGAGCCACCAGCAATCGGCAGCTTCGAGAAGCACTCTGTGACATTTTCAGCTRCATTTTCAGAAACTGCTTTTACACYRTGGTGATGGGGTGATTTCAGACRTGTTCCTGCTCCAGCTCCTTTCCCATGGTCAGGGGAGGTGGCTCTGGGGGCTACAGGGGCTCTGCAGGGCAGCAGCGATCTGGGGGTGTCCATGGTGAGAGGGAGCTGAGCTGCTGGCAGGGCTTGGTGAGTTTCAAGGCTTTTGTCTCCTCTCCTGCGTTTCTCTTCAGCACAGGTAAAAAGCCCTGTATAAAAGCAGCATAGATTGGAGCCCAGGACTCCTGCAGGCTCTTCAGTGCAGACACCCCTCTGGCCGTGGGGATCMCAGCAGGTGGACATGCTGCTGCTCCTGCTGCTGGGGGAAGCTTTTTCTGTCCTAGGGCTCCAGGCTCGGATGTCTGGCTCGTGGCAGAGGTTTCAGCCCCTTTCCATGGCCGGTATCCAGTGGATCTGCAGGTTCCTGCCATCCCACCAGGTCTGGTTCCCGCTGCCAGACTCCAGCCTTGCCGTTCCCTGTGGCAAACAGGTCTGACCACTTCAGCTCTGTAATTAACCCAAGTGCAAGGCAGCACGGTGCAATTACAGCCAAAGCAAGATGAAGCGAYTCCTTCTGTGTCTGTCCCTCTGGGGTCCTGTTCCTGCGGGTCAGGAATTTATGTTACACACAATAGCACAACTTCAGGTGAAACATGGAATCCCACAATGGTTTGGGTTGGAGGGACCTTAAACATCATCCAGTGCCACCCCTGCCATGGCAGGGACACCTCCCACKGTCCCAGGCTGCTCCCAGCCCCAATGTCCAGTCCGGCCTTGGGCACTCAAAGGGATCCAGGGGCAGCCACAGCTTCTCTGGGCACCCTGTGCCAGGGC
>NW_026623750.1:66029-71526 GCF_030028575.1 Malurus melanocephalus | reverse complement strand
CCCTTTGAGTGCCCAAGGCCAGGCTGGACATTGGGGCTGGGAGCAGCCTGGGACAGTGGGAGGTGTCCCTGCCATGGCAGGGGTGGCACTGGATGGGATTTGAGGTCCTTCTAATCCAAACCAGTCTGATTCCACGCTTCTTCATTTGCATCCAAGCCGAGTTTTCTTTAGTGTCCTTCTCCACAYGTCTTTGGCGAGCACTGGTGAAGAGGGAGGATGTGTCCAAGCCCAGSTGTTCTGGAGCTGAGCACGGGTGGCACTGGGGGCAGGAGAGGATCAGCTTGGGTGGGGCTGGCAGGGATTGCTCCAACAGGCAGGGAGCAGCCCTGGTGGGGGAAGCGGGGCAGGAGAACAGAGCTGTGCTGGCTGAGGGAGGGTGGAACATAAAACACCTGAACACGTCAGCCCCACTGCTCTGCAGAGGGAACCGAAGGGATTGTGACTCAGGGATGTGCAGCCACCTGCCAGGATCTGCTCCCTCGGAAGAGGATGTTATGATAATCCATCCGGGAGGGGAAGCGGGGCCAGCACTCTCCGTGTTTAATTTGAAGAGTAAATTTACACTGGATGTTTTCAGGGAGTGATGGGGAGATGCTGCTTGGGTGTCTCCAGGGTGTTTGGGGAGGGGTCCCATCCCTCCCTCTGCAGGGAAAGCCCATCCATTGGGGGCAGGGGAGYAGCATCACTGTGCCCTGTGTGTCCATCTGGTGTGGGGCAGCCCTCCAGGCAGCCCTCTGCCTTTCCAGTTCAGTTTTCCACCTCCCAGCTCCTCTCCCGTGTCCCCCCAGCTGTGCCAGTGTGACAGATGAGGGAATGGCTTGGCTTGGGAGGGACCTTAAAGCCCACCCCGTGCCACCCCTGCCATGGCAGGGACACCTCCCACKGTCCCAGGCTGCTCCCAGCYCCAATGTCCAGCCTGGCCTTGGGCACTCARAGGGATCCAGGGGCAGCCACAGCTTCTCTGGGCACCCTGTGCCAGGGCCTGCCCACCCTCAGTACAGATATTCCTTCCCTGTTTGCTGGGGTGAATCTCCCCTCATTTTGTTCAAAACCAGCAGATAGTGAATGTTGAGTCCCAGCTCAGGAGACTGAGCCGCTCTTTTGTTTGTGGCCTTCCCAGCACACTCTGAGTTGAGGATTTGAGAAATAGTTATGGTAAAACAATTCTTGACTCATCTTCTTGGGCTTTGTTCAGCACTTCAGCCCCCACTTAATTACTTTCATCCTCTCACATGCATCAACACCTTTCTTTGAGTTAACTGAAAAAGGGAGTTTCCACTTTGAGTTGTGGTTCTGATGCAAAGTTTGGCAACTTGACAGTTGGCCACTGGAGCTGCCCCAGCTCTGTGATCTCAGCCGTGTTTTTTCAAGTAATTATTTTGTTCCTAGTTACCTGTGCTGGTGTGTGAGATCACAGCTGTTCTGGAGGGGTTCCTATGTGGAGTCCCTCCTGTACCACTTATTGCCAGGCGAATTGGAACGGGTGGATTTGGAATTCCATCTTCTTGTTTGCTCTCCAAATTTAATAAATGTTGTCAGGCTTCTGGTTTTCCCCTTAAGCATCATCACAGCTCAAGTTTGCCCTTGACGAATCCCGTGCCACAATTCCTTGTAAAACTGCTCTGGGTTCTCCTGTCCCACTCTGGTGCAGGCAAAGCATTTCTGAGTTCATTATTGTGTTCCTTGAATCCAGCAGTGTCTCTGTCTCTTGCAGTGACTCGGCACAACCACCTCAAGGACTTCATGCTGGTGGTGTCCATCGTCATCGGGGTGGGCGGCTGCTGGTTCGCCTACATCCAGAACCGCTACTCCAAGGAGCACATGAAGAAGATGATGAAGGACCTGGAGGGTCTCCACAGGGCTGAGCAGTCTCTCCATGACCTTCAGGAACGGTAGGTTTGCGTGGCCCACCCGGCTGGGACACTCAGTTCTTCCTGCTCTCTCCTTGTTCCTTTAGAACAGGAAATTCTCTTTTTTAGCCCCGTGCTGAGTGAGCTGGCCAAGCTGCCAGCAGCCTCTGGAGCTCGGCTGGGGCCTGGCTCCTGCAGGGATCCCTGGACYGGGCTGTGTGTGAAGATCTGTGTGCTCACAGGGCTGTTCTTCCACTGTCACAGAGCCAGGCAATGCTTTGGGTTCAAAGGGATCTGAAAGCTCATCCAGTCCTTGCCGCTGCCATGCAATCCAGCTTACGTGGAATTTGTCATCTKTGGTTGTTTTGCCTTGATTTTTGATGGGGAAGAGCATGTTGGAGTAGTGGGAGCCGTCAGAGGATTTACACAGCCCCTCTTGAATTCTTGGAGCTATGTGGGGTAGCAATTCTGGATCCAGAAGAGTTGCTTGGAAAGTGAAAAAAGTACATCATTTTGAAGTATTAAATAGAAATACCTGGGCTTTCAACATGTGGACCAAATCCTTCAGCCTCAGGAATGGGACCTCTACTCCCAGGAATTATTKCTGTGGTTCCAGGAAAGTTACTGATGGGACAGTGTGCTCAGAGACTTCCTGGACACAGRAATATTCTGGGACAGGGAAGAGCCTTCAGCCCTGCTGATGACAAACCCACGGGGTGTTCTGGTAGTGGAATATTTTAAGGGTAGATTTAGCAAATAGCAGAGCAGGATAGTCTGGGGCTGGAATGGTTTTCTGTGAGGGTTCAGTGGAACTTGGGAGGATAAACTGTGACTGGGCTGTCCTGTGAGCTGATGGCTGCATTCCCAGTGCCTTCTCTGAACACAGAGCTCGATCCCAGGTGCTCGTCCTGGCTCGTCGCGGGGGTCCAAGGAGTGCCCTGGGCATCCTGAGGAATCCCAGCTTTTGGGACTCTCTGCGATGTATCCCCAGCCCCATTTTTTGCCTCCATGCTCATCTYGGCCTTCAGGGACTCTTCCTGCCCTTGGTGCTGCTGGAAGCTCCTGTTCCTCCTGTGGGATGGGACCAGTGAGGAGAGCAGGGGACCTCCTGTGTGATGGAGCCACGCTGGGCACATTCCCTGGCACAAAGTCCATTCCCCTCTGCCACTCCCCTCCAGCCCACAGCTACTTCCTCACAGCCTCCTGGAGTTTCATGTTACAGCTTGCAAACACTCACACAGAAAGTTGGATTTATTTGGTGTGCATGTGGAAGGAGGCAGGAAGGCTTCTGTGCATCCATCCATCCCTGGGGCAGCAGTGTCCGGGGCTGGCACCTCCGAGCCCCAGACATGGGCAACGTGCCTGTGGGGAAGGACCCTGGCTCTGCTGCCGAGGGCAGAGCCTCAGAACCAGTGGGTGTTCCTGGAAGTTGGACTAATGCTCTAAAGCCCCTTGGGAAGGAACACAAAACTGCTCGTGCTTGGTGCAGCTCGAGCCTTMAGCTGGAGCAGCTCGGGAGTGCTTGTCCTCCATGGAGGGCACTGAACAGGGCTCAAGCACTGCGAGGGGAACTGGAGAGCTGGAGAGGTGTCCTGGGGGAAATACTGCTCCTCTTCCTCACCCTGCCCCAGCAGGGTTCAGCTGTGCTCCTCACTCGCTGTAGGAACAGCAAAAACTCCGGAAAGCCCCAGTGCTCCTGGACTTGTGGAGAAATTGTGCTCAAGTTCCGCTCAGGGAATTCTTTTGCAGATCTTGAAGGACCCTGCTGTGCTGGCTGGGTGAAGCTCAGTGCTGAACAGACCTCTGGGAGGCACAGGCTGCCCCTGCACTGCCACTGCTGCTGGAATTTGCTGAGCAGTTCTGACACRCTCCTGAGGAGTTGGCAATATTCATACAAAACCTTGGGTTTTATTCATCTTCAGAGCACTTGTGAGTGCATCCTTCAGCAGTGACACCTAGCAGTCCCTTAAGTGACCCATCAGGATCATCGAGTCTTGGCACATCCTGGTGATGCCTGAAGGTGTGGGAAGGCTGTGCTGGAGCTGTAGGGATTGAATGGGAGAGCTGATTGTGAGGAAGCTTCTGCGAGCCCCCAGGGTGGCCCTGGATCCCTTTGAGTGCCCAAGGCCAGGCTGGACATTGGGTCTGGGAGCAGCCTGAGACAGTGGGAGGTGTCCCTGCCATGGCTGGGGTTGGTCTCACCTGCCGTTCCCGGTGCTGGGGGTGCTCTCTGAGACCTGCATGGGTCGGGGACTCGGCCGCTGCCCCGAGCCGGGCGCAGCCCCCGGCCCTGTGGAACCGCGGGAGCTTCTCGTGGTGCCGCTTGTCCGGCTTGTCCAGGTGCCCCCGGATGGTCCCGTCCTTCCGCGGTGCCCCCGCTCCGCTCGGTTAAAAACAACCATAATCACCCCACAGCCATGTCCCCCAGTGCCACATCCACCCCTGTGGCCAGGAGGGAGGGAGGCACAGTGGGAATGTCACTTGTGGGAGTGGGCACTGAGTGTGGGGCACGGCAGGACCGTGGGGCTGTCCCAGCAGGGTGTGTGGGGTGTACCAGCAGGATGTGTGGGGTGTCCTGGTGACTGTGGGGCTGTCCCAGCAGGGTGTGTGGGGTGTCCCAGCAGGGTGTATGGGGTGTCCTGGAGCACAGGGCTGTCCCAGCCCATGCAGCAGGGCTCATCTCAGGTGATGTCACACACATTCCCAGTTCTCCTGCAGCAGCTCTTTGTCACTGTCACCTTCACCTCGGGACAGCTCCATGTCTCAGTTGAACTCCCCTTGGGACAGCTTTGGGTGGATGGAGTCTCCCTTGGGACAGATGATACTTGGATACTGTCTGGGAATCACTGCCCGTCTGCTACCCTGCCAACCTTCCAGGCCTTGCTGGGAGCCTCAGTGCAGGTCAGCTCCTCATGTGAGATCCCATGGAGATCCAGGGTTTCATTGTTGCCCCCATTTCCTAGCTGTTGCCATATAYTCCTACTGATTTAATTCTGTCATGGGGAAAAATAGGAACATTCAGGCAAGATTGAGACAGGTCTGAATTTGCAGGATTTTGCAGGGGGAACATGGAGCCATCCTGGCTGGGTCGTCTGATGTGCTGTGGCAGATGTTCCCCTTCTTTGTTTTATCGAAGTCTCCACTTCGGTGAAAACACCAAAAATTCAGCTTAATTTGAGGCTCATTACAGGATATCCGGATGTGCTTTGGAAATGAAGAAAATGCATCCTGAGTATTTGATAAATGAATAAAGCTGAGACTGAGCAGTKGACAGTTTCTTTTTCTCCAGCCCTGATGAACTTTGTCCCTGAGTGCCCACGGACAGCCAGRAGCAGGGTGGGCTCTGTCAGGGTGTCCGCAGAGCTGGCCCGGCACTGGCTGCGCTCTCTGTGCTCGCAGGCTGCAGAAGGCGCAGGAGGAGCATCGCTCCGTGGAGGTGGAGAAGGTGCACCTGGAGAAGAAGCTGCAGGATGAGATCAGCATTGCCAAGCAGGAGGCACACAGGCTGCGGGAGCTGCGCGAGGGCACSGAGAATGAGCTCAGCCGGCAGAAATACGCGGAGCAGGAGCTGGAGCAGGTACGGCTCAMCTGGGTGGGTGCAATTCCAGACACATGGCAGTGAGGGCAGCGCTGCTTCATCCTCTGGG
>NW_026623750.1:61583-65251 GCF_030028575.1 Malurus melanocephalus | reverse complement strand
GTGACTCCACCACTGCCCTAGGCAGCCTGCACCAGGGCTGGACAACCCTTTCCATAAGGAAATTTTCCCAGTGTCCAATGTGAACCTCCCCAAACCTTCAAGAAACCTCCCCAAACCCATAAATTCAGTAGCTGCTTCCTATCTCACCTGAGGGACAATTCTCCCYTGACTCCTTAAGTTACAGATCAGTTTAAACTGAAGCTGGGAGCCAGAACTGCACAAGCCAAGCATGTTCCTTGGATATTCCAAGGCCATGGGTGCATCCTCCCAACTGTGTCCAGTGCTTTTGGCCACCGTGGAGCATGGGGAGGCAAACAAGGGAGGAATCCAGGGTTTCCCAGCAGGGCAGGACCCAGCGTGCTGGGGGCCCTGGGGCAGTGCAGGGGTGCAAACAGCAGATTCCCCTCGTGCCTGGAGCAGCAACAGCCCCGAGATCTCAGTTTGCTCTCTTACCCAGCCTCCCTCGTCTCTCCCATGTGGCTGTCCAGCCTCTCACGAGCTCTCTGAGCTCCCCTTCGGGACATGCCCCGGGATGTCCATCCTGACACAATCACACATTGGGTCAGTGTGCTTTGGGCCACCAAACAGGGGTGGGTGGCCTCAGGTGCCCCCGGCCCTCGTGCCCGCCTGGCTCCCGGCTCYAGAGCAGCCCAGCTCTCATTCCTTCCGCTTCCCCCTGCATTCCCGTTCCTAAGGAGCCCGGGAAGCCGGAGCTGGCGTCACCTCTGTGGTTCCTCAGTCCGTCGGGAGGTGAGTACTGGAGTGTCCCACCTGAGCACTGTGTGACCGTAACCCCAGCACTGTCCCAGCAGCTCGAGGACACTCGTGACATTAACCAGTCACCCCCTCTGACCCCACAATTCCTCCCAGTTCAACATGTTCCCTGCTCCAGGGAATATTAACCAAGACCTCCTTCTGCACCAGTTGATTCTTGTCACTAAGCCACCCTGGAGGGTTTGGAAGCTCCTGCTGGAGTTGGATGTGTGCAATGGAGAAGTGTCCTGGTTCTGGAATGTTCATCCATCCCTCTCTCCTCACTGGGTCACCTTCCCCAGGCCACAACCCCAGTGGGCCCATGGACCCAGAGAACACTGAGAGAATTGTGGAATGGAATACCAGACTGGTTTGGGTTGGAGACCTTAAACATCATCCAGTGCCATCCCTGCCATGGCAGGGACACCTCCCACTGTCCCAGGCTGCTCCCAGCCCCAATGTCCAGCCTGGCCTTGGACACTCAAAGGGATCCAGGGCCAGCCACAGCTTCTCTGGGCACCCTGTGCCAGGGCCTGCTCACCCTCCCAGGGAACAATTCCTGCCCAATACCCCATCTGGCCCTGCCCTCTGGCACTGGGAAGCCATTCCCTGGCTCCTGTCCCTCCAGCCCTTGTCCCCAGTCCCTCTCCAGCTTCCTGGAGCCCCTTCCGGCCCTGGCAGGGGCTCCGAGCTCTCCCTGGATCCTTCCCTTCCCCAGGGGAGCACCCCCAGCTCTCCCAGGCTGGCTCCAGCTCTTGGAGCAGCTCGGTGGGTCCTGGCCTGGCTCCGGGWGCTCCTGGTGCTGGATCCAGGGCTGGACCCAGTGCTCTGGGGGGTCTCACCCAGGCAAAATGTAACTTTTTATAAATTTCCTTCTAAATTGTTGCTCTTAGTGATACAAATGGGGTCTTAGAAATCTTCCCAGGAAAATGGAGACTCACAAAATAACTCCTGTTTGCGCCGATTCGCTGCAGACCAGGGAGGGTTTGGGTTGTGGACTCATTTTAGCCACTGGTCCCTGCCTGTTGTACACCACTTCCCTTTCCCACCATTCCCTAAAAACATTGTTCCTGTAAGTGTTGTGAGCACTCCTCTACCCCGAACACCCAGTGACAGATTTCCTGCCCTCTTTCTCTCCGTATTCCCAGATCCCAGATCTTGTGGGTGGTGGTCAGAGTTCTGCTGAGGTGGGAGCAGCACCTGATGCCGCTGATGTCCTGCAGGAAAAGCCAGGACAAACCTGGGTGTGGGGCTCTGGCACTCAGGGACTGATTTAGGCAATTTTATACTGAACAGCCCTAAATCACACAGAAGTGGTAGAAGTGTTTGTGTAGTGCCTCGGGGCTGTTCCTTGATGGACAATCCTTCTGGATAAAATAAGGAATTTCAGAGTGTCTGCTGTATCCCGGGACTCTTGGCTCCCTCCACCCGCCCTGGGCTGGGCTCGGTGCGACCGAGTTCAGGAGCACAGCAGGGACCAGCTGCGAGTGTGAGCGGCCCCTGACAGAAACACTTCTCTTGATCCGCCCACGGCTGGGAGGAAGGGCTGCGCCCGTAGGCTGGGCTGTGCTGGGCAGGGGGAGCTGTGCCAGCTGCTGTGGGTGGGAGCCAAAGCTGTTGTGCAGTGTGAAACCACCCCACCCGCCGAGCCTCGGGTGTGGGGGCACAGGAGTCCCATCTCTGCAGAGTGCTGTCCTGGGATTGCACTTGCCATCCTTCCCTGCTCCAGGCTGGCCTCCTGGGCTGTTAGAGCCTCTGTGCTGGGAGGGAGGAGTTCATTCTGGATGGTCTCCACCACTGAAGGCTTCTCTGTGAGGCTGCAGTGTCCTCAGCTGGCTTCTCACCCACTCCCTGCTAATCCTGTGTCTCCGTGGGATGTCAGGGTGTGGAGGAGCCTGGCTGGGGTGGAAGGAGAGACCCCAGGAGTGGCTGATCCAGCCAAGCTGTTTCTTTTCCTGACCAGCAGCACATGTTTTGTGTCTAAATATTTTTCTCACTTGCTGCGTTGTGGAAGCCGTCTCTGACGAGCTCCCTGGGCTCGGCTCAGACGGGGATCGCCTGCACGGTCCTGTCAGGGATTCTGCCTGCGCAGGAGGGTCTGCGGGATTTACATACCGGCAGGAAGCTCTGCAGGGGTTTCTGGAGGCTGCACTAAACCCCCTGAGCATCCTCACCGGAAGCCCATTCCCGTTCAGCAGCCTTGTGCATGGTGCCATCGGCTCCAGAGGGAGTTCTGCAGAGGGACTGACAGGGAGGGGTCGAGAAGGAGCACACATGGGGCTGCCTGTGGATTCCTGAGGAAGGAGCTCCATTGTAGGGTGGCAGGAATCGTCCGTGGGTGGTTCTGGTGCTCAGAGCATCAGCCTGGTGTGTGGGTGGCTCTTCTCTCACAGTCCCTAGGATGCCACCGCTCCTCCAGAGSACTTTTCCTGCTGCCATGACTAAGATGAAGCTTCTTGGGGACGTTTTCCCTCTTTCCTGGCACCTGGGGAGCGGGGTTGGCAGCAGAGGTGGGGATGAGCTCGGGAGGGCTGTGTCCCTCCCCACGGCCACTCCACGTGTGCCGGCGCTTCTCCCCAGGTGCGGATGGCGCTGAARAACGCGGAGAAGGAGCTGGAGTCCCACTGCAGCTGGGCTGCCCCCGAGGCGCTGCAGAAGTGGCTGCAGCTGACCCACGAGGTGGAGGTGCAGTACTACAACATCAAGAAGCAGAACGCCGAGAAGCAGCTGCTGGTGGCCAAGGAAGGGGTGAGAGTTTGAGTGTCCTGTGTCTGTGGGGAGCCTCCTTGAGGTCCTCGGGGAAGGTTTGGGGAGTGAAGCCTCGAGAGTTGGTTTCTCTGCATCTTTCTTGTTTCATGAAATCCAAGGTTGGTTTGGGTTGGGATGGACCTCAAAGCCCATCCAGTGCCACCCCT
>NW_026623750.1:18450-57068 GCF_030028575.1 Malurus melanocephalus | reverse complement strand
GGCTGTGTCTGGGTGTCCCTATAAATGGGGTTCTGTGTCTGGGTGTTCCTATGAACAGGGTGCTCTGGGTGTCCCTATGAACAGGGGCTGTGCCTGCAGGGGCTGGGGGCTGTGACACAGAGCAGATTTAAGGTTCACCTGCATCAGGAGGGATTCATTGACCCAGGTTGGGTTTTCCATGCCCAAAGAACACAACCCAAAGAGTGAACCATGCCCATGGTCCAGCAGGGTCAGGAACATCCATACAGGCYGGGCCCCACTGCTGGGGCTGCTTGGAGCCTGTTAATCCCAGCAGAACTGGTAATTTAGAAATTATTAATCATGATTTTATTCTATCTGTGCTGTTCTGGTCAACTCACTGATTTTCCAAAGAAACCCAACCAAAGGCAAGGGCAGATGTGGCAGTGAGACAGGAAAAGGAATTATTGCGATGTCCCCTTGGCCTGAGCACTTTTTTGGGCTATAAAGGACTCAAAGCTGCCCCCTCATCGGGCACAGCCGGACCTGCATCCTGCCCCATGCCAGGTGGGAGCAGCCAGCCTCAGGGATCTGTCAAACATTCCCTGGAGCAGGGGCTGAGCCCCAGTTCCCCAGCTCTGTGCAGGGCTTGTGGTCACCCAGGGRGACCTCCCGTCCCTCTTGGTGGGTGACAAAGAGCATCAGCTCCAGGGTGGCTGTGCCTGCTACGCTGAGATCCCACAGATCCCCCTGTGCCTCTGACCCCCAGCAGCAGAGCTGCTGGGCTGGGTGACACCGGGCTAAGTGACACTGGGCTGGGTGACATCCGAGCTGAGTGACACCTGGGCTGAGTGACACCTGGGCTGAGTGACACCGGCACCTTCCCTGCAGCAGCTGCGGCTCAGCCCTGCCTGCTGCTCCTGCCTTGAGCTGGCCCCAATCCTGCCTCACTTCTCTCAAAAGAGCACTTTCCAAACAGTTTCCCATCTCCAGCTACTTCACAAAGACTGGGAGAGCTGAAGAGCAGTGACAGGGATCTGGGGACAGATAAGCACCCTGATTCAGGCACTTTCATGGAATCACGGAATCACCGAGTGCTTTGTGTTGGAAGGACCTTAAAGCCCACCCAGTGCCACCCCTGCCATGGCAGAGACACCTCCCACTGTCCCAGGCTGCTCCCAGCCCCAATGTCCAGCCTGGCCTTGGGCACTCAAAGGGATCCAGGGGCAGCCACAGCTTCTCTGGGCAGCTCTGGAGGGTTCAGTCCGAGTCAGGGCTATTTGGAGGAGCACAAGAGTCTCAGGGTTGGCACCCTGTGCTGCAGGAGGTGTCCTGGTGCTATGGCTAGGTCCCCTTGGGCCTGGGCTTGGCTTTGGTGCTGGGAAGGTCTGGAGGCAGGTGCAGAGTTGGGGCTCAGAGCAGGGGCCAGGGGGAGGCAGAACTTGGACAGGACAGTCTGGGTGAGGGCGGGAGCAGGGGGTGCCAGCGTGTTCCATGGGCTCAGCAGACTTGGGAACCGCAGCTGGTGATCGTGCCATCAGGTGTGCTTGGGGACATCAGAGCCTCAGGAATGGTGACCTCCTACTCTCTCGGTACCAGCCACCATCAGAATCGAGCTGGACAGCTCTGATGAAGCCCTGGCACAGCCCCAGCTGGGCACTGAGGGCAGGGATGTTTGGGACAGTCCCAGGTGGCACCTGAGGAGCTGAGCTGGGCCAGGTGTGAGCCTTCAGCCTCAGCTTCTTCATGCTCCAGACACCTCGAGTGAGACATTTCTGGGGAGCATTGCCAGTTCTGTCATCCCAGAGCTGGGCAGAGCCTGCCCACCTCCCTGCCCACCCCCCTGCCCACCCCCCTGCCCAGCAGCTCCCTGCAGGTGATACACCCTGTAACAAGCACTGGGCACTCCAATTCCCAAAGCAAGGGTGCCTTTCCCTGTAGGATTTCTTTCCTTTGTGCACAGCCCATGCCTCAGGAGAGTTTCTCCTGCCCAGACATGTTGCTGAGGACCGTGATGCTTCTCCCAGTAAATGCCATCTCTCTCTCTCCTGTTCCCACCTGGCTGTCCCCCCCAGATGCAGCCTGGCTTTTCGGGCGCAGGTTCAGCGACCGCTCCTCGCTGTCCTCGGAGGATCAGTCCCTCTGGAAATACCCTGGTTTGGTTCTCTTCAGTTATATTTTCATTTTTTTATTCTGCCTTCTGGCCCTTTTCTTGACTAAAATACATCCACCGATTTTCCATCTTTCTGGCACGGGAACTAATGAACGTATTGCTCCTCACTGAGCCATCGCCACCTGTACTAACCCGGGAAGAGTCTGGTGGGATGAAGAAGAATCTCAGCTGCAGCTCCCACGTGTTCCTGGGTGCAGTTAGGGAATCTGGAGGGTTGGACTCACTCCATTTTGTCCCTGAGGTGGAGATTAAGGACCCAGTGAGGCCAGGAGGAGGTGACAACATTCCCTGTCCCATCCCACCTCCCTCCCTGCTGGCCCATCCCTCCCCATGGTCCTGCCATGTTCCCTCAGAATCCTCCACTAAACTGAGCAGTGCCACCTGTCAGGAACATCTGTCCCCTGGTGTCCAGTGCTATGGGGATGGCTCACAGCCCCTGGCCTTGCTTCCTTTGGAAGCCTTSCCTTCGGGCGCGCTGGCTGGCTGGGATGGAGGAGGAGGAGGATGTGCCAGCCTCTGCCAGGGTGTGCAAGGAGGGCATTTCCTTGGGATGCTGGGCAGGTGATKTGGGGAATGTTGGTGAAATGTGTGTCTGGGGGGAGGTGGTGGCTTTGGAAAGCAGGTCCCAGCCTGTGCTCCAGAGCTCATCGCAGGGTAAGTCTTGGAGAAGGAGATTGCGAAGGTGGGAAGTGTTGAGTTGGTGAATGAGGGGTGGAACACTGGGAAAAGGACAGGGAATCCTTAGGGGAAAAAGCGTGGCCTAAGGGAAAGAGAAACCCATCCCCCCAGAGAGTTACTCGGGTCACATCCCTGGGAGCCCTCCACACTGAGCTTCCCAAACTGGAATTACAGCTCTGGAGCTGAAAAAACAATCTTGCAGTAGAAGGTGGATGGTGTAAAATTCTGGGTTCATGGATGAGCAGCGTAGGAAACAACAAGCAGCAAACCTCAGTGGTGGGAAAGACTGGTATTCACTGTGAGGATGTGGAAACAGCCAGATTGCCAGAATTATTCCTTCTTGTTCCTTCTTCCACTGGAAATACGTTCCTGTGGATCCTTCAGTCCCGARTCTCTCTGCCAGAGGAGCCCTGCGTGTCCAGCTGGGAGTTTGCAGAGCAGGGATTGCTGGTTCTTCCATTCCCAAAGGAGCTCTCCTCCTCCAKTTCTGAGCTTTCCTGTCTCTACATCTTTTTAACCCATTTCTACATTAATTTCTTATGCACATAAGAAATCCTGAGCAATCCTGAACACCTTATCTCCTGCCAAAGGAGGAACATCTTGTATGGAATGACAGCAAGGGGAGGAAGCACAAGCGGCCTTGGGGGGTCGGGATGGGCAGGCAGCCCTGGGATCCCCAGTTTTCCATGGTGGAGGGGAGCATTCCCAAGGCTGTGGCCGGGTGAAGGGGCCTCCCCTGGCTCTGAGGTGACTCTGGGGGCCGGCGTGGGGCACAGGCAGGAGCTCAGGATTGCTGAGCTCCAGTTCCAGCCAGGAAGGAGGGATCCCAAGGAGCTTTGAAGACAGTTCATGAGCTGGTGCCAGGGTTCTGAAGGACATTCCCATATGGTTCCCCAAACCAAGGGGAATGGGCAGTCAGAGGAGCATACTTTTCACATTGAGGGTCTCTCTGATTAGTCACAGTGGTCATGGAACAGGCTGGGAAAAGGTGAGGCCACTCTGGGACCAGACTCGCCAGGTCGGGCATGCAGGAACTGGGCATGAATCCCAGAAAGTTTGGGATGGAAGGGACCTTAGTGCCCATCCAGTGCCACCCCCGCCATGGTAGGGACACCTCCCACTGTCCCAAGCTGCTCYCAGCCCCAATGTCCAGCCTGGCCTTGGGCACTCAAAGGGATCCAGGGGCAGCCACAGCTTCTCTGGGCACCYTGTGCCAGGGCCTGCCCACCCTCCCAGGAAAGAGTTTCTTCCCAGTATCCAAGATTTTCAACCAACCAGGGAACTGCCCATCCCTGGCAGTTCCATCCAAGGTTGGACAGGACTGGGAGCAGCCTGGAACAATGGAGGTGTCCCTGCCATGGCAGGGGTGGGATGGGATGAGCTTTAAGGTCCCTCCCAGCCCAGTCCCCAGTGYGATTCCGTGCTGCCACTGCTTTGCTCCCAGTGCTGCCCTGGCACGACAATGATGGAGCAGAGCAGAGCTGAGCTCCTGGAGTGGAGCTGTAGGTGCCAACATTGACTTGCTCCTGCTTTGGGCTGTGAAGGTCCCAACCAGGCAGCAGCGCTGGAGCCATGAGATGTCTGTCAGGGTGGAATGGCCCATGCCCTGGAAGTGCCCAGTTGTGGGCTCAGCAGGGACTGGGTGGCAGCTCTGGGTGGGATCAATCACGGGTTGGGTGAGTCACACAGCCACTCTGTGCTCAGGCAAGATGCTCAGATAAGGTGTTCAGAGGCACCAGCATCGGGAATGTCAGAGTTTTCCATGGGCTGGGCATTAATCCAGCATGTTCAGCACCAGCTTAAAGCTGCTTCTGCATTAAACGGGCTTTAACTGCTGGCACGAGGTGGGACAGAGCTGGTGGCACAGGGACAGGGTGATGGTGCTGGTGGCACAGGAATGAGGGCATGGGGTTGGGGATGGGGATGAGGATGGTGCTGGCAGGATGGTGCTGGTGGGACAGGAATGGGGGCATGGGGATGGTACRATGGTGATGGTGATGGTGGGACACRAATGGTGGCACAAGAATGGTGGCATGGTGCTGGCAGGACAGTGCCAGTGTTGGCGTGGGCCTGGCCGTGCCCTCAGCACTCTCCTGTCTCGTTGCAGCTCCGGCCTTGCCCAGCACAGTCCGGCAGCGCCTGGTGGAGCCGCAGCACGGCCATGGATCGCAGAGGTTGGTAGAGAGTCACATGCCGGGGCAGCCCGAGCCGGGCCCCGTGGCCCCGTTGCGGGCAGGCCGAGTGTCCCTGCGCCGAATGCACAGCCTCACCTCCGGACAGTCCTTCAGCTCCGACCTGCCCGGCTCCAGCCCATCGCCTGCCTCCACCTCTTCCACCTCCTGCTCCTCATCCACCACCACTGCTCCTGCTTGCCATGTCCACCCTATCTATTACCATCACACCACCTCTTATTTCCTCCAGATGGATTCCATCCCCGACCTGCCCCCTCCTGATGTCACCTCTGGAGTTCGCTGTCGCACTGGGAGCTTTGGGTATATTGCTGTTTCTTTTCTAGCTGCCTCCTGCCTGCTGTGCCTCACAGCTGATGCTCGCTCGGGTGCTCTTTCTCCCATGTTCCTCCCGCCCTTTTCTTTCGGGCCTTTATTCCATGATTTATCCACGTTTGTTCTATCCACTGTTGTCCCGTGCCGCTGAAGCCACTAAGGAGGGCTCCACGGGCCATCCCCACACCCCTGAGCTCAGTGGGGCATTGCCAAGGTGCTGTGCTGCTGTTTCACTGGAGCTGAGCAAACAAGAATTCCCGGGTGCTCGGTATTCCCTAAGCAAGGGGATGTGATTCCTAAACAACCGATCACCAAACCTGGCCTGATTTGAAGCCTGGGCTTCCTTGGGGTCCTCACTAGTGAATTGCAAAGGGAACACGCTGGATGGGGACCACGAGGTAGCAGTTGGAGAGATTTGGGATAGTTTCCAGAGCAGCAGTTCAGACGTGTTTCAGAGTGACTCCATCTCCAATCTGGTAGGAATGGGGATATTTTGGTTAAGGAATGTCTGAGGAGGGAGTTGGAGGTTCTGTGGTTGGCTTTAGCTTGGTCCCTTTCAGTTGGCTCTGTGGAGTCACGGTGGATCCCAGGGGCTGGTTATCSTATCCTCCATCCCTGAATCCCAGAGCTGTCCCAATTCCCTGTGCTGGCCATAGGGAAGAGCAGGAATCCTGCCTGGGTGCTCTGAGGGCGCCCGGGCACTTCAGGAGTGTTCTGTGTGCCAGGACAGGAGCAGCTTCCTCGGGTGGCTGTCACCGAGGGACACCCCGAACATCCTTATCCCACAGAGTCACAGATGCAGGCAGTCCCAAGGTGTCCCCATGTCCCTGCAGGGTCATGGATGCAGGCAGTCRYGAGGTGTCCCATGGGGTCACCGATGTGGGCAGTCCCAAGGTGTCCCCTGTGTCCCATGGGGTCACAGATGCAGGCAGTCCCGAGGTGTCTCTGTGTCCCTGCAGGGTCACGGATGCAGGCAGTCCCAAGGTGTCTCCCTGTGTCCCATGGGGTCATGGATGCAGGCAGTCATGAGGTGTCCCCTGTGTCCCTGCAGGTGTGGGATCCCCTGCGATCGGGGCCAGTCCCATGTGTCCTCGTGGCCTCTGGTGTCCCTGGCACTTGATGCAGGCAGGAGAAGGCTGTGATGGACCAGGGAATCCTGTCCTTGCCAGGTGCTGCCTGTGACCCTTGACTGGTCACTCCATCTCTATTCCACGCTTTCTCCTTGGCAAAATTAGAAATCGTCTCCTGATCCTCAGTGCAGAGGAGCAGCTCGACTGCTGGGAGGAGGATGGGAGTCTCTGGGTGAGGTACAGGACAAGGGAAGTGTCCTTCCACCATTATTTATCCGGGCAAGACAACATTCCCAGTCACCACATGTTCACCCATCCCARCACACTGTCCCGTTATCCCTTTACCTGCAGGTCCCTGTGCCCTCAGGTGCTGGGATCTGTCCTGGCCTTGTTCACACAGTCCTTGGCTTGGATGTTCCACCCCTTCCCTGCCGCATGCRTCTCAAAGCTGAGCAGCCCCAGGCACATTCTGGAGTCTGGAATATCGAGGGGGAAATTCCTGCACCTGATCCTTGATGGAGAATTAAAGAGCAGCATCTGGGTTAATTCAGGAATGGTTGTTTGGGGATGATAAGAAGCAGTGTAATTAATGAGCTCCTACCAGTGGGAGCTCAGCTGCCGCTGTCCCAGTTGGACTGGTGGAAGCTGGGAATGCTGCTCATCCCTGCTTTCAGTGGCCTCCCTAAATCTGCAGGAGGGAGAGCTCACCCTGGCAGCCTGGGGCTYAGGTCCTGCTTCCAAAATAGCTGTTTAAATGGGATTTATTTCTTTCTGAGGCCCCTGMCATACAGAATTCCTGCCCAAGACAAAGCCTGAGTCTTGCAGACCCCCTGAGAATGATGGAGGGAAACAGGATCTGGTGTGGGGACCCCAGGGAGAGAAAGGGACRGTGCCAGAGGTTGTTAGGGGGGAATGAGGGGAGGCCTCCCCTTGGTCAGAGGCCAGCTATTCACCGCTGGGTGACAGCAGGACTGTCCTCTCCCTGCTCCTGTGACAAAGGGTGCTGCAGGGTAAGCGATGGAGTCAGAACCTTCCACCCAGGATTTGCTCCAGCTACACCACAACAGGTGACCCCCCATCCATCCCTGCACATGCCAGGCAGCAGAAATGAAGAGTTGGCTGCCCAGCGATGTGGGTTTGTCACTTTTAATTGTTCTGTGCAGCTGCATCATTAGCAGATCCTGCTCCGATGCATCCCATGCCGGGCTGATGGATTGCTGCTCCTCCTTGATATTCCCAGTCCCGGAGGCCTTTCCATAACCCCTGGAGCTCTGCAGCCTCCCGGGGAGGGAGGCAGGACAGCTGGGGAGGCTCAGAAAGGCCTGCCAGGGAGTCACTCCAAGGACCAGAGCAGAACCCCAGAGATTCCTGGCTCCCTTGGCAGAGGGAATGTGCCASCCTGATTGTGGGGGCTGCTGGAGCTCTGTAGCCTCTCCCACATCCCGCAGATGCCAGAGGTGGGGAGAGCTCACAGGAGAAAGCATCTCCAAGGAGCTGCCCCCCCRAGAAAGGCTGGGGATCGCTGTCTCCAGATCCTGCTGGGTTATCCTGGCAGGGAGCTGCTTCCCTCAACTCCTCACTCTTTGCTTCTCTTTTGCAATTGGCTTCAGAGGATCCAGCACCAATAAGGTCAGAGCGGTTCCGGGCCGGAGGTGGCTGCGGGATCGGGGGGAGAGGGGCTGGAGGGGACTGTGTGTGCACAGAGGTTTCTGCTGCCAGTGCCTGCCTCAGGTGAATAAAACTGATGGAGATGGGAGTGTAGGACCAAATCCCCATGCCCCATCCCTTCATGCAGGAAGGGAGGTGGCAGCCAAAGCACAGCAAAGGCAGAGAGTCAGGAATCCAGGGAAATGAGTAATTCACAGCTCTTGCTGGGTGGAAGGGAGGAAGCTGCTGTCGGGTTTGCACTGAGCTCAGCCCTACAGCAAATTTGGGAATTTGCCTTAGGAAAAGCCTTGGAGCCCCACATGCACAGAGCCCAGCAGCCAAGGGTGCTCCAGGCACCGGGCAGGGAGGGATGAGGCAGCGAGGGCTCTGGGGGCTGGGGGAGCACACCCAGGGCAGCTCCTGGGCCCTGCCGGGCTCTGCCCAAGCAGGAGCACCCCAAGAAATCCCTCACGGGCTGCAGGGCCAGGGAAAAGCAGGTGTTTGTTGTCCATCCTCCCATCCTCCTCCTGCTCTTCCCCTGCTCCTCCTCCACTCCCAGGCTTTCTGTACTCAGGCTTTCCTTACTCCATGCTTTGCTCTCTGCTTGTTCTGTTTGCCATCTCCATCTTCTAACCGTCACTTCCTCCTTCCCGGCTCGGGTGGGTGCTGGTGGGGCGGGAGGAAGGACAGGTGGCACCGGGGTCGGTCTGTGTGGGTGGCCTGGATCCGTGGGTACGGCTAGGGTGGAGGAAGGCTCAGGCTCCCAGGTGCACCTGTCCCGTTCTGCTCCCTGGTTTCCAGGAGGGATGAGCCATCAGGGGCTCCTGCTGTTCCACAGAAACACTTCCTGTGAAGGTCCTTTCCYGGGATTCCACCGAGGACAGCTGTGTCCTGGGATAGCTTTTCCTCATGAAAATGTGCCCTAACAGTTCGGGAGCACAATCCTCATGGAAATCGGTGGGATATAGGCCAGGCCCTGGGTGAGCCTCATCCAAGATGACAGCAGGATCCTAGGAATGCTTTTTCCTCTTGTCCTGTCATGGACTCAGCAGTGTCTGCTCCTCTTGCTGTCTCTGACCCAGCCAGTGCGATCCCAGGAATCCTGTCCCCCTGTCGTGCGCTTCCATATGGGAACCACCAGGAAAAGGCTCATTGAAGAAAATCCCAGCAGAAGTTCCCAGCCATTGGTGTTCAGCTCCCAAAATCAGCCCGTGGGTGCCACAGGAATGCATGACGTGCCTGTGTCGGGTGTCCTGGCCTGTCATGTGTCCCTTGGATTGTCCCTGGTGTGGTGGGTGTGTCCAGGGGATGTCTCCAGATGTCCCCAGAGCCTGGCACAGCAGCATGGGCACTGCTGCTGCACTGATGAGCGCTGGTGTCACCAGATCTTCCGTGTGTCCTTCAGGAATATATTCCTGARTTTCAGCTGGAGAGACTGTGCATGAGGAGGGTTAGCTTAGACCGTGGGGATATTTGGGAATTGTGTGCTCATGGCCATCAGCTCCTTCAGGCCCCCCGGATGAGCCCAGAGGGATCAGCAGGGGCTCCAGAGAGGTGGGACTCACGTGGCACCAGCACCTGCTCCAGGGCAGAGGATTCCAGGGAGCAGCCACACCAGGAATGGGGACACGGCCCCCAAATCTCCCGGCTGCAGAGAGAGCAACCCCAGGAGGTGGCACAGTGGYCGTGGTGTCACTGTGGCCCTGCCCAGCTGCTGCTGTCCCCCCTCCTGTGGCACGGGACCAGCTGTCCTGGGATCGGGTTCCCAGCGTCTGCTCTCCGGGCAGAAAATCCTCCTGGAGCAGTGGACAGTTCTCCATCTGCTGTCGTCATTTTCTCCACACGCTGCAGCACCGCAGGATTGCTTTGGTCCCTTCTGGATTGAAAACTCTGCAGAATTTGTGGGAGAGGGAACCACTCTCCGGAGCTCAGCAGGGAAGCCTTGCCCTCTTCACACATCCTTGAAGTCTCCTCAGTTTAAAAAGTTCCTTTTTTGCTGCTTTTGCCACTGTCTTGCCATTTTAAAGGATTTACTTCACTGACCCTCASTTGGACCCCTGTGGGATTGTAGCAACCAGAAGGGTTGGATTGGATTTTATGGGAAAGAAGATTCTTTGGTGGAGTTAGGACACGGAATGTGCGGGGAGCGAGTGTTGCTGTCCCTCCATCCCCAGGCAGGACACACTGGATCCTGCGGGGCTCTCCCACCTCCTGTATGAGCAGAGGCTGCAGTAGGCCCTGCATTCCTGCCAGGATGCCATCCTGCCTGGCCCTGACCCTGGTTCTGACCAGCGCCATTCCCATGCCAAGGCTCTGCCCCACAGCCTCTCTCCTCCTGCCAGGACCCAGAGCCAGCTGCTCCCAGCATCAGGCTGGTATCAACTCCTGTGGACAAAGTCTGCTTTGCTCTCCTAGAAAGGGGCACCTTCCAGGGATTTGTGGAGGAAATGAACCTCTGGAAGTTGGTGTTCAATCCTGGTGGCATCTCAACAGTGACTTAGCACGTGCAGGCAGTGGCTGTTGCCACCTTGCCTGGGAGAGCAGTGTCCAGGCAGGAATTCTCAGCAGGAATTCCCTCTGCAGTAGGGTAAGGCACCAGCCAGAAAACATTAGGGAAGAGCAGGACACTCCTGAATTCCTTAAGGAGGAAAAGAGTTGGAGGTTGTGATGGCAGTGACATTGTGTCTGCAGGTGCTGGCAGYACCCCGAGGTGTCCCAGCCCAGGTGTGTGGGTGTGTCTGTGTTTTGGGACCCCCATGTTCAGCCTGCCCAGTGATCCCAGCTGACAGCCCAGGCCACCGGCCGTGACCATCACTGTCCACAGTGCTGGTGGCCCTGGGAGCTGGGTCGCTGCACACGTGACCCATGGCAGTTGTCTCTCTTGGAGGGGCTCCAGCTGCTCGCTCAGAGCAGCCAGGATTTCACACCGACCGGATTCTTCCATTCTCCCGGCTGCTCCCCCGGGATGTGGCTCCATGCTCRGACATCGGCTGGGCTCGGCTCCGTGTGCGAGGACAAGGACAGTGCCAGCAGTGCCCAGGGCTCTGGGGAAGGGAAGAGCTGAGGTGTTCCGCAGAGCTGGGCTCCTGCTGTGGATCTGTGGCTGTATCCCAGCCATCCACGGGCTCTCGTGATAGCCTTTTGCTCCCTGAATTCCTGTGGAGCTGCTAAACGAAGGCCAGACTTTAAAGCACACTTGTTCCAGTACAAGGAGGATCTTCCCTGGCTGTAGGAGMTCSCCATGCTGTGACAGCCGCGACTCCAGCTCTGTGTGTGCCCACACTTTCTGTGGAGAGCAGTGAGGAGTGGCTTCCTCAGGGTTGGGATTGGGACCAGCACTGGAAACTTCTCCATCAGCGACACGGCTACCGGGATCAGGACAGCCCTGGCACGCTGCTGGTGACACGGAGCGAGTGCTGCAGTCACACGCTGTGGGAAGGGATGGGGCATCCAGAGGGACCTGGACAGGCTGGAGAGGTGGGACCATGACAACCTCGTGGAGTTCAGCAGGGCCAAGGGTGAGGTCCTGCACCTGGGCTGGGGCAATCCCAGTACAAACACGGGGATTCCAGACTGGGAATGGACTRGGAGCAGCCCTGGGGAGAAGSACCTGGGGATTGGTGGGGAGAAGGCCCTGGCCCCAGCCATGAGCACTGGGACCCAAAATTCCTATGCCTGGGCTGCTCCCCCAGCGTGGGCAGCAGGAAAGGGATTGGGATTGTGCCCCATTGCTCTGGTGAGACCCCACCTGCAGAGCTGCTCCAGCCCTGGGGCCCAGCACAGGAAGGACGTGGAGCTGCTGGAGAGAGCCCAGAGGAGGCAGCAGGATGGTCAGAGGGATGGAGCAGCTGTGCTGGGAGGAAAGGCTGGGAGTGCTGGGATTGTTCAGCCTGGACAGGAGAAGCTTTGGGCTGAGCTCAGTGTGGCCTTGCAGGGCCTGAAGGAGCCCACAGGAACCATGGAGAGAGACAATTTCCAAGGGCTGCAAGGACAGGAGCCACGGAATGGCTTCCCAGTGCCAGAGGACAGGGCCAGATGGGATATTGGACAGGAATTGTTCCCTGGGAGGGTGGGCAGGCCCTGGCACAGGGTGCCCAGAGAAGCTGTGGCTGCCCCTGGATCCCTTTGAGTGCCCAAGGCCAGGCTGGACATTGGGGCTGGGAGCAGCCTGGGACAGTGGGAGGTGTCCCTGCCATGGCAGGGGTGGAATGGGATGGTCCTCAAGGTCCTTTCCCTCCCAAACCAGTCTGGGATTYCTGAGTATCTCCCCAATTCTGCCTGGCCATCTCCAAGGTGCCCACTGTTGGGGAAGTGTTTCCTTGTYTTGCCGGTCTCTGTGGCTGCCTCCAGGCTGATGTTGATGTGGCACCGTAGGAGAGGACCTGGGGCGCCCTGTGTGGTGCCAGGCGGGTTTGGTGCCAGGAGCAGAGATTGGGGGGCTCCGGGGCAAGGTCGGCACCTCCCATCTCTTCTCACCCCCCTTTGCTTCTCCTCCCCCTCGCTCTGTTGCTCTCTGCTCGCCTCCCATTCTGCAGCACCTTCCTGTGCATGGGGCAGGGCCGGGGCCCCTCACCCCATCCCGGTGTCCGGGCAGGCTCCGGCCTTGCCGTGGGGTCAGTGGGAAGCACTGGATCTCCCGGCCCGGCAGCCCGGGACCTGCACGGGGGCCAGCACCCATCCGGGCGGGAGGAGCGAGCTGTGACTTGTCATTTCCCCCTTCCTCCTGCCTCCCAGTCTCCTGAGGGGCTCCGGGAGCCCCTCTCGCCCCGTTGGCCGTCACCGGTAGGCACAGGCTGGGCACAAACCACGTGCAGCGGCGGGGCTGGGCATGGCTTGGCATGGGAGCGCCCAGGCTCTAATTCCTGCCCGGGATTAGGGGCTGGCACCGGCCGAGCCCGGAACGGGCCAGGCCGGGCGACCTCGGGGCGGGGGGCACACACGGATGGGGCGAGGGCTGAGGGACCCTCCGGGGAATCGGGGGGACACCGGGGCTGGGGCGAGCTGGGAGCCCTGGGGGAGGAATGAATCTCCATCCTGCTCCGTGCCCTTGCTCCCTTCCCAGCCGCTGGGGCGAGCGGGGCGGGTGGCAGCGGGCACGGCGGTCCCTGTCCCTGGGGGCACACAGAGAGGGGCAGTAGCGGGTGGGCARGGGCTCACTGCAGCCCCGTCCGGGGTCCCCCCGCGCCCCCCGCCCTCAGCCGCTGCCCCGTCCGTGTGTGCGGGGTCGGGCCGGGCCAGCGCGGCACTGACGCCCCTCTCTCTCCACCCTCCCCACCCCAGAGATTTAACTCGCTGCGACTCCGACTCCTCCATCCCGCACCTGAGCGACCACCAGCGTATCCCCAGCTCGGCGCCCAAGCTGCTGGCTGCCCGGCCCACGCTGCTGAGCAGGTCCGTGGAGGAGGCTGTCCCCGGGCCCCCGGCCCCCGGCGCGCCCACCCCCAACGGCGGCAGCCGGCACGGGGAGCCCTCCGCCCTGGCGGCTTTGCAGGAGCGGCTGCCCGAGAGCCCCATGGTGATGAAGAAGATGATGATGGTGAACCACGGCATGGAGAAGTCCTCCAGCCTGGGGGAGATCAGCCACCCGACGGCCGGCAAGCCCAGCCACTCGGATTCGTCCCGGTCGCACAGCCCCAGCTCCACCGACCCCGACACCCCCTCCCCCACCTCTGACTGCCGGCCCAGCGGCGCCAGGAACACCCGCATCCCGCAGCTGGCCGCCAAGAAGAGTCCGGGGGACGAGGACAGCAGCCTGACGGGCGACGAGGTTGACCTCGGCCAGAGCAAGAAAAAGTTCCCCCTAAAGATCTTCAAGAAGCCCAAGAAGTAGGGGGAGGACACCCCCGGACGCGTCCCGCCGGGCCCGGRGCCGGCCGTGCACCGGGAACGCAGCGCGGCCCCGGCACCCTCCGCATCCCGAGTCACCCCAGCGCCGGCACGGGAGGAGCTATTTAAACTTATTTATTTCCTGTTCTCCGAGACAAAAAACCGCGACGCCGCCGGCTCCCCGGGAGAAGAGCCGCCCCTGCTCTCCCCTCCGACCGCTGCGGTCCCGGCTTTGCTGTGCATGGCTTCCAGTTACTCCTGCTCTGCTCAGCCACGCGGCCTTTGGGTTTGGTTTCAATGTGGTTTTATTTTTTTATTTTGTTTTTTATCGTTGTTGTTATTAATTTGTTTTTCTGCCTCCTCCAACTTTTGCACAGGCTGATGGAGGGTCGGGGCGGCGCCGGCTGCTCCTCGCTCCCCGCCCGGGGTGACTCGGCTCGCAGCGGTTCTCCCTCATTTCTCCGAGTCACTTTTCCACCCCGGCCCCCACRGCTACGCCCCTGGGAGGGGGATCCCCTCCTGAGCAGCTCTCACTCTGCAGGAGCAGGGGTGGACTCTGTCCTTGGCGGTACTTGTGTGCTCCCGGCCCCCATGTCCTGCCCGGGGGCTGGCGAAGGTTGGGATGCCCGGCGGGAGGAGCCCACGCCTGTCCCTGCCTTCCCTTCCCCGGGCACCTTCCCCAGTCCCCYGGACTCCTCCGAACCCGCCGTGCCTCGAGGACCCGGCTGAGGACCCTGGTGACCCTGGTGACAAGGGACAGTGAGGGGAGGGCCAGGAGGCAGCTGGAGGGAGGGAGCAGGATACGGCAGGGCTCTCCAGGGCAGGGGCCAGGCTGTCCCTGGGTGGCAGGACCCCGAGTGTCCTCCTGCTGTCCTGGGGCGGGCCGGGTGCTGGGCTCTGTGCCCTCCCAAGGGACAGGGGGCTCCACAGGCCGTGTCCTCCTGTCCTGCGGCCTCACGCTGGGGTGTCCCTGGCTGTGCCAGCCTGTGCCCAGTGCTGACACAGCCTGACCTGGTCTCAGTCCAGCCTGAGCCACCCGCAGGGGCTCTCCTGTTCTCCCTCAACACATTGTGGGTCACTCCTGCGGCTCACAGCTCTCGGCACTCTGTGTCCCCCATTGCAGACCCAGCCACTGAGGGAGTCTCCACTCAGGGCTGAGTCCCACTCCCTCCAAGGGCCAAGCTTGTCCCAAGGGATGAGCCCTGCTCCATCCTGAGGGATGAGTCTCGCTCCATCCCTGGGCGYGGCTCCATCCCTGAGCCCTGCTCCATCCCTGGGCCCGCTCCATCCCCAGGGCTGAGCCCTGTTCCAGTGGTTGAGCCTCTCTCCATTGCCTTGCTCCCTTCCCAGCTCCCTCCAGGAGCATCCCCCCTCACCAGGGGAGCCCCCAAACCCCCTCCTGCCCCACTCGAGGTGGCTCTCTGGCACCACCACGTGACCCCCCAGCCCAGGGTCCTTGTCCCCACCACCCCCTCTGTCCCCAGCCCCAAACCACGGTCCCACACATCCCCGGGGGKGGGAAGTGGGCTGCTCCTGCCGAGGTAGAGGAGGACACACGATGTGGGGAGGAAGAGGAGGCTGGGCTGGATGCCGAGAGCCCCCGGGGCCTTGCTTTATTGCCAGAGTAATATATTTGTGTCTTGACAATTCAGGAAGGGCTACAAAGGTGTTTTTTGTTCCGTAGGTGGGAGTTAAACAATTTCACTGTTGCTTTGGGATAAGTGAAAAATTCCTCTCAATGACTTAAGTGCCTGCATTTCCCTGGGGACGGGGGGACACGTTCGTCCCCGTGGCCAGGGCTGCTGCCCGGGCACCTCGATTCCCTGGGCACCCCAATTCCCTGGCACCTCAATTCCCTGGGCACCCTGGTTCCGTGGGCACCCTGCTGTCACGGGAGTGGGGCCGGTGGGGTCAGGGCTGGAGCTGCTTGTGGTGGCGGAGACCTGTGGATGCTTCTGGAGAAGGGGTTGGGGATCCACCAAACAACAACTGTTGACGCATCTGCCAACTCTTGATTTAAGGTTGTTTTTTTTTTTTTTGGTCATTTCATAAAACTTTTCAATCCAATAAAGCATGTAGTCTATTTTACGAGCCGCCGGCTGCTGCCCTCTTCTTCCAGCCCTTTGCAGGCTCCAGCACAGTGGGATTGGGGCATTGGGATCTGCTGCTGTCCTTCCAGCCCTTCCCAGGCTCCCAGCACAGTAGGATCAGATCAGATCATTGGGATCTGCTGCTGTCCTTCCAGCCCTTCCCAGGCTCCCAGCACAGTAGGATCAGATCAGATCATTGGGATCTGCTGCTCTCCTTCCAGCCCTTCCCAGGCTCCCAGCACGGTGGGATTGGGGCATTGGGTGCCTGCTGGGGGTGAGGGGTTCCCTGAGGATGTGCCCCCAGCCAGGTCAATGGGGACAGAGGCACCAAGGCCCTGCAATCCTGAGCTCTGAGCAGAGTCCTCCCCCATGGGAATGGGATCACAGCTCCACAGGCACAGTGGGCACCTCCCCACTCATGGCCACGGGCCATGGAGCTTTCTTGGCAGCAGCTGGAGCTGGCCCCAAGCTGACCTGGGAGGCACCGGTGGGGCTGGATCCATCCCAGGGTCATCCTGTCATTGCCACTGGCAGCCTGGGACAGGGACACGCAGCCACCCCCAAACTGCTCCAAGAGATGTGACAACTCCGTGGGCAGCGGGTCCTGCTCACAGAGTCCCCRGAAACACTTCGAGGTGCAGGACATTTCCAGGAAAAAGAATTAAATCCACACTGGGATGGGTGGTTGGCATCTGCCAGGCTGTGGGATGGTACAAGGGGAGCCATCTGGCCCCAGATCTGGCCCTGGCAGATCCCGGTGTTTCCAATGCACTGACATCTCCATTTCCACATTCCTTGTCTCACCAGCAGCCCTCTCTGAGGAGATCCTGCTCCCTGCAGCCTCCACCTGGCCACATTTATACTGGAAAAGCACATTTTCTSTCTGCCATTCCCACGGCAAAGCTCTGGCACAGCCTTCGGGGTTCATTCAGACCCCACAGCCCCTGGGACTGTGTTCTTGTTATCCTGGCGCTCATTAGCGCTCATTAGCACCCGTTAGGGCCGGCTGCCTCCACGTGTGCATCCAGGGAATCCAGRGCTCAGGGCACCTGCTCCGGCGGTGGCACCAGTGTGCCCCTGCCATGCCGGGCGCTGGGAATCACTCTGTCCCCACCTCATTGTCACCATTGTCGCAGTCAGTCCCTGTTCCCAGTCCCTTCCCTGGAAATGCCACATAGCCCAGTAGGAGCAGGCACAGTGGGGTGGGTTTTCTGGGAGCMAGACTGTCACCGCCTCGCCCCAGCTCAGCCTCGGCAGCAGCAGCAGCTGGAAGAGCTCAAAGCCGGGATTTCTCCCACAGTCCAGGCACTGAGTCATTTTCTGCTTCTGTGAGCTTTTCCTCCTCCGTTCATCTGCATCTTCAAAGGAGGCTGAGGCACACTCCTGAGCCTCTTCTGCTTCTTTTTAGGGGAATTTCTTCCTGGGAAGGGTGCTCAGGCCTTGGCAGGGGCTGCCCAGGGAGCTTTGGAGTCCCCATCCCTGGAGGTGTCCCAGGAAGGGCTGGAGGTGGCACTGAGTGCTCTGGGCTGGGGACAAGGTGGGCATCGGGCACAGCTGGCACTCCATGGGCTGGGAGGGCTTTTCCACCCTCAGGGATTTTGGGATTCTGTGAAGATCCCTTGGAGCTGTTGGTGTCCCTCCTGCTGTCCCTCCTGCCCTCCCCTGGCCCAGCCTGAGGCCGTTCCCTCTCCTCCTGTCCCTGTTCCCTGCGAGCAGAGCTGACTCCCCCGGCTGCCCCCTCCTGTCAGGGAGCTGGGGACAGGGACAATGTCCCCATGTCCTTGTGGAGACAGGAGCGAGCGCAGGGCCTTGCTGGCCCCAGAGGCCCGTCCAGGACAGGGGGGTGGCGGTGGGGYTGTGCCAGCCCTCAGGAAGTTGTTGCAATGGCTGCGTTTCCTGCCCAGGGCCCTCAGCAGCGCAGGTCCCACAGAAGCAGCTCCATGGGTTGGCTCTGCACCCTCGGCCTCATGAGTGAAACAACTGCTCCACCTACTCTTGGTTTCAGAAAAGGGGAGTAAAACCCAGAGGAGAAGAATTCAAGGGCAAAGATCTGTGAGTGCAGCTCAGGCTCCAACCAGGCCAAAATACCATTTGGGATTATTTTCCTTCTGTAGGCCCTTTTCCAGTAAAACAGAGACACCACCCCAACTTTATTCCCATTTCTTGATCAGTCCCAAACATCCCCATCTTTGAGGGGAGGGCTCTCTGGGCTCTGTCTGAGCAGTACCGGGCTCACCTGGTGCATTGGGCACGTTCCCCATCAACCTGGGGCCAAGGAACGCACAAAGTCATTTTGGCTCGGAATCCACATGGACCCAAACCCTCACCCGGGAACAGAGAGTGGCCCATTCACAAGCAACAAAAAAATGAATTTGCTGCACCTTTGAACCCTGGGATCTCTCTCTGAGCCTCACAGGATCAACCCAAGTGTAATGTGCATGTTGAGGGTTAATTGTTCTCTCGCTGTTCAAACCCCAAAATTTCCGGTGTGGTGCCGTATTTGGCTCCACTTCCTGTTGCCCCCAAAGTGGGAGCGGCTCAGCCTAACCCTGCAGGTGGGATCTGGGGGAAGAGGCACCTCACAGACTGCAAACCCCAAAAATGAGACATTCACCTGCGACTTAGGACTCCTGCCACAGCTCACAGCTCCCAAGACATTCAGAATTGGATAGAGAGGAACTGGTGGTATTTGGGGTTGGATTCTGCACAGGAACCTCAGCAGTGCTTTGGTGCTGATGCCCYTCAGCCCTCATGGGACTTGTAGAATCATGGAATGGTTTGGGAGTGATCCTACATCCCATCCAGTGCCAGCCCAGCCATGGCAGGGACACCTCCCACTGTCCCAGKCTGCTCCCAGCCCCAATGTCCAGCCTGGCCTTGGGCACTCAAAGGGATCCAGGGGCAGCCACAGCTTCTCTGGGCACCCTGTGCCAGGGCCTGCCCACCCTCCCAGGGAACAATTCCTGCCCAGTATCCCATCTGGCCCTGCCCTCTGGCACTGGGAAGCCATTCCCTGGCTCCTGTCCCTCCAGCCCTTGTTCCCAGTCCTTCTCCAGCTCTCCTGGAGCCTCTTCAGGCCCTGGCAGGGACTCTGAGCTCTCCCTGGATCCTTCCCTTCCCCAGGGGAGCACCCCCAGCTGTCTCTGGCTMCAGAGRGGCTCCAGCCCTGCAGCAGYTCCGTGTCCCTTCTGGGCTCTCTCCAGCAGCTCCACGTCCCTGTGCTGGGCCCCAGGGCTGGAGCAGCTCTGCAGGTGCACATTTGCTGCTTTTGAATTTGGACCAGAACTCAATTCCTTAATTAACTGTAACTTCAGCTCTTTCCCTGCTGCTCCTCTCACGCTGGGCCAGAGACCGATGGCACCGCCGTTGTTCCACAGCGGAGCCTCATACCATTCCTGTCCAGGTTTTCCTTGGACAGCTCAGGGGATGGGTACTCCACCACCTCTCTGGGCATTGGGATCCAAAGTTTCAGCACACATTTCATGCCTGGGTCTTGATTTAGGGTAATTAGAATTAACATAGTTATTATTTTGGCATTTTAGGACGAGCGTGTTTTGTCCCTTCGCGGTCTCCGTCCTTGGCGCCCTCGGCCCGTCCTGTCCCTCCCGTCTCCTCCCCCGGCGGGGGGGGGAGGGCTGGTGCCGCCATCTTTGAAGCGGGCGGGATTCGCGGCGTTCCCCGGCGGGGCGGCGATTCCCGGGAGCAAAGCGGGAGAATATCGAGATGAGGGACGGGATTAGTGTCCRTCAGGGGCCACAGCCATCGCCGGGTCTCTAGTGGATGGGGAACGGGGCGAAGGAGGGAGCCGTGCCCGCAGCCAAGATGGCGGCAGCGGCCTCAGCGGGGCGGGGCAGGCGCGGCGGGCGCGGGAAGCGGCGGGCGCGGAGCAGCCGGAGGCACCGAGAGGCACCGAGAGRGGCTCGCCGCCGCCATGCACGTCGTGAAGCGGGGTGAGCGCTTCCCCCGCCCWAGGGGCGCCGGCGGGACGGGGAGAGGGCGCCTCTGGGCTACCGAGTGTCGGGGAGGGGGGCAGTCTCCTGCTCAGGGTRCCCGTGGCACCCTTCGGCTTTGGTGGTGGCACCTGGAGGGGAATTTCCCCTCTGTTCTGGGGTTCCCTCGTGGCACACGGAAGGCTGGGATTCCCTGTGCTTTGGGGGTCCCTTGCATGGCTCCCAAGGTAAGCGAGTGGGAATCCCTCCATTTTGGAAGGTCCCTCATAGCACGTTGAGGAACGGGACCCCCTCAGCTTTGGGGATCCCTCATGRCACCCATAGAGAGCAGATGGGGTGTGCCCCTCTCTTTTAGGAGAGTCTTGCATGGAAGGATGGGATCCCCTCTGCTCTGAAGGCCCCTTATGGCACCTGGTGTRAGGAGATGGGCTCCCCTGAGCTTTGGGAGGAGCTCAGAGTGAGAGAGCTCCCCCCGGGCCACCAGAGTGAGGGATGAGCCCTCTCCGTTCGTTTTGGGTCCCGTGGAGGAGCTTTGGGCTTGGTCCCCACCCCTTTGGTCCTAGGGATGCTGGGCCAGGGGAGGGGTCCCCAGCCCGAGCTCGGGGGTGACCCTCAAACTGGGTTTGTGCAGTTTTRGGTGGGAATTGTTGGGGTGGAGGGGGAGCCTCTCTTCTCCCTGTGCCCCACCTGAGCAGGCTGTCCCTGGTGATTCCCACGCCAAATTCCCCTGTGGGAGGGTCGGGGAGGGGGCATTCTGTGCTGGACTGGTCCTTACTGGTRTGGCACTGGAGTGAGGTGGTCTCTGTCCCCAGATGGGCGCCAGGAGCGAGTCATGTTTGACAAGATCACGTCGCGGATCCAGAAGCTCTGCTATGGCCTCAACGCCGACTTCGTGGATCCCGTGAGTTCCACTCTTCCCTCTTCCTACCCTGACCCCGATTTCTCCTGGGCAGAAGCCAAGTGGAAACCTGGGCAGGAATTCCCRGGTGTCCCATGTTGGATTCGAGGATTCCTGTGGGTCCCTTCCCCCTCAGGATGTTCTGTGATTCCATGAACTCTTGGCAAACACGTTCAGAATATGTTTGTTCCAGTTGTTTGTGTTCTGAGGGGTTTTGCTTCCCAGGTGCAGAGACGGTGGAGGGGAAGGTCCCCATTTCCTGGGGTAGATCCCTTTCCCCTCAAACCCTGGTGGAGTCACTGAGCCTCTGGTACTTAAAAAAAAAAAAAAGTTTTGTTGCTCCAATTCCCATATTTTAGATTTGGCAGGTTAATCCCAGTGTCAGTCTGCTAAGCTGGAGCAATGCCATATGGAAGTAGCTCTGGGTCCCCTTCTGGTCTAACACCAGGACAGAATTCCCTGCCCTTGCAACATCTCTGMTTGGTTTTCTGAGCTGTGCAGCATTTGGGGTGGGCATTGATCCCACTCATGGAAGCTTATCCTTCCAAAGCCTGTGTTCGGGATGACTCCCCCTTGGTTCCACTGATGTCTGTGAGATTTTTTGTGCAGGTCTCAGACCCAGTCTGGCCATTTGGAGTCACCAKTTGCGGCTCTTCCCATCTCTCAAGTTCTCACAGGCCATTTTCCTGTCTGAAATTCCACGTGGCAAACAGTTACCATTGCTGCTGTACCCAAAAGTCTTTGGGATGGAGAATAGCAGGAGGACATTGGTGACTTGGTGACCAGAGCACAAAGTGTCCTGACTTGCCCTGAGTGAGTGGGAGCTGATGCTAAGGACAGGAGTGAAATTCCAAGTCCTCCTGCCTCCTCGTGCCCCTGAAYTCTTACTTACTCTGCAGTTGTGTATGACCTCTTTTCCTGGAGCTCAGTTTCTCCTTTGGGACTTGGATCTGCTTGTGCCAGAAGCTTCCTAGGTCAACAGTAACCATCCCAAACCCTGTGCTGACATTCCCAGTRAGGCTGTAAATGGCACAACTTGTGCAAAAGTAACAACTGTTCACAAAGGTTCTGGTGTGGCCTGGTCAATCCTGTTGTGTGGAAGCCATCCTTACACAGAATCCCAGAAGGATTTGGGTTGGAAGGAACTTTTGAGCCCATCTTGTTCCGTTCCCTGCCATGGCAGGGACACCTCCCACTGTCCCAGCTGCTCCCAGCTCCAATGTCCAGCCTGGCCTTGGGCACTCAAAGGGATCCAGGGGCAGCCACAGCTTCTCTGGGCACCCTGTACCAGGGCCTGCCCACCCTCCCAGGGAACAATTCCTGCCCAATATCCCATGTGGCCTTGCCCCCTGGCTGTGGGACTGTCCCTCCATCCCTTGTCCTCAGTCCTTCTCCAGGTGAGCATTCCCAGCTCTCCCAGTCTGGTGTTTCTGTTGGCGTTCCTCTTCACGCACAGTGAGCGGTGCTGCTGGGAGTGAGACCCCTCTTCCCCAGCTGAAACAGAAGGATTGGGGTCCCTGACCTCAGGCATTTCCCTCTGACAGGCACAGATCACCATGAAGGTGATCCAGGGGCTGTACAGTGGGGTCACCACGGTGGAGCTGGACACTCTGGCTGCAGAGACGGCGGCCACGCTGACCACCAAGCACCCCGACTACGCCATCCTGGCCGCCCGCATCGCCGTGTCCAACCTGCACAAGGAGACCAAGAAAGTCTTCAGTGGTGGGTGAACTCCTCCAGCTGCTGGGGGGAGAGACACAGTGGGAGGCTTGGAGCACAGAAATAGGGAAATCTCTAAAGTGGGAGTTGCTGAGGACCCAGGCTGGCTGAAAATGCCATGGAGATGAAACCCACGAGTTTCCCAAGGCAAACGGAATTGCCTGGTTTATGAAAAGCAGCTGCAGAAATGGAGTGGTGAAAAATGTGATGGATTGAGATGGGGTTGTATGCACTTCCCTCCCCATTTGTTATTTGTTACAATGGGGCTTTAACAGAATTTGTAAGAGAAGTGCATTGTTGAGGTTCACAGTGCTGAGCAGTAGCTGAGCAGTTGTGCTTGAGGGGCTGGAGGGGKTTTTTTCTGAGGATGGGCATTGCTGCCTCTTCCATCCCTGAATCCCAGTGCCAGGTACAGGCCTGCACATGTCCTGTTCAYGTCTCTTCCCACTGCAGATGTGATGGAGGATCTCTACAACTACATCAACCCTCACAATGGGAAGCACTCCCCAATGATCTCCAAAGAAACTCTAGACATAGTTTTGGCCAACAAAGATGTAAGTAGTGGGKTTTTTTTACTTCTCAACTGAATTTTGAAGACTTAATTTGTTTTTCTTATTTTTTAAGCAAGCCATGTTTGTTTTAGGATAAAAAGCCAACACAGAAACCAGTGCAGGGCATGAGTGGAGAGTTTAAGAGGGGATGGAGGTGTTTACTTCCTGTAAGGATGTTTTTGTAGTAGAATTTGTTTTCTTGGATGTTCCTATTGCCATGATCAGCACAAGTAATTAATTGGAGAAAAAGTACCTTGTGCTGGAGCAAAGTGAGGCAGCACAGGAGGGAGAAAGGAGATCTGGGCTCAGGTTCCGAAGGTCTGTATTCCTTCTGGGACCTTCCGTTTGTCCTTTGGTTCTGTGTTTTGGGTGTCCAATTAGATTTCAATCAATTCAGCCAAAAACCGAGTGAGAAAAGGTTGTTGAGGCTATGCTTTTGTTGTTTTGAGGGTAGTGTTGCTCCCGCTCCATTCCTGTGCTCTGGTGCCCCTTTCAGTAGAGCTTTGAGGCCAGGAGTGCCCGACAGGGGTAACATTGTTACACCCTGTAAAACTCAATTTTGTTATTTCCTGCCAGCGCCTCAACTCTGCCATCATCTACGACAGAGACTTCTCCTACAACTACTTTGGTTTTAAGGTAAGGAGCTCCTGAGTCTCTTGAGAAGGATGGGAATGCTTGTGGAATCATCTGGATTGGGGCAAAGCGGGGCACAGGAGGAGGTGGGACATCCTTGGGGCTGTGGAGATGAAGGGTACCTGCACAAAGCCCAATGGGATGAGTTGTGGAGTTTTTCTTGCTGCTGGAATATTTTAACTGTTGGGCTCAGTTTCACAGCAGATCACACTGAATGCTGGTGCATGCCATTCCTAAAGGAAATAATCTGATCTTTACTAAACCAAAAGGATTTTTGCTTTTCCCAGTGTTTAGTGGAGCAGTTGCTCRCTAACAGGTTTATCCTCTCTCATCTGCTGGAACCATCTCCCCATACCCCAGGGGCTGCTCTGCTGCTCTCACATGCAGCTCGGCTGTGCTGCATTGCTTTGGGTCTGACTCAGGTGTAGGGCTCTCTGGAGGGTTCCACTGTTCCATAGCTCTGGGGACTCCAGATGGATCAGAAGGATGTGGTTCAGGAGCAGTGTGGAACCTCCTGCCCATGCTCCACACTCCATAATCCAAAGCAGTGTTGGAATCTTCCAGTGGATTTGTGTATTTGCAGTCATTAATAACCTAATTAAGATAATAAAAAGAGGAGGAGCAGAGTGAAGGGGTCGTGAAGCCTGAGATGAGGGGTGTGGAGATTATTGGGTTTAGAGTTTTTATTTAGGTTTAGGGTTTTTTAAAAAATTCAAATCTGCCTGTCTGCTAAAGTCCTTCCTGTCTTTTAAAGACTCTGGAACGCTCCTACTTGCTGAAAATCAACTCCAAAGGTAAGAGCTGATCTAGTGCTGAACACTTCTTAAGAAATCAATTAATTAATTAAATGAATTAATTTACATTAAAGCTAAGTTTAGGTACTGTGCTGTCAGTGATGCAGGCCCTTGGCTGGGAAATCCTGGGATACCAGAAGGTTAATTATGATATCCTGAAGCTGAAACATGCTTAGATTCTGGACTGGATGTTTGTTGTATTTTAACTGTTAATATAGGTGGGGGTTTTTACTTCCTTCATGAGAGCAGTTGAGCATTGGAACAGGTTGTTCCCTGAGTTTTTCAAAGCCTGAAGGGATAAACAATCCTGGTGCTCTTTGAGCAGGAGTTTGGTTTGGYGAACTCCTCAAGTTCCTTCCAATCTGAATCACTCTGTGATTCCATGAAAACTCTGGCTCCCAAGTTCCCATTGCACATCTGGGCTGATCCCCAGCRCGGGCAGCAGGGRAAGGATTGGGATTGTGCCCCTGTGCCCCATTGCTCAGGTGAGACCCCACCTGCAGAGCTGCTCCAGCCCTGGGGCCCAGCACAGGAAGGACGTGGAGCTGCTGGAGAGACCCCAGAGGAGGCAGCAGGATGSTCAGAGGGATGGAGCAGCTGTGCTGGGAGAAAAGGCTGGGAGAGCTGGGATTGTTCAGCCTGGACAGGAGAAGCTTTGGGCTGAGCTCAGTGTGGCCTTGCAGGGCCTGAAGAAGCCCACAGGAACCATGGAGAGAGACAATTTCCAAGGGCTGCAGGGACAGGAGCCAGGGAATGGCTTTAAACTGTAGGAAGGCAGGATTTTATGGGATACTCAAAATAAATTGTTCCCTGGGAGGGTGGGCAGGCCCTGGCACAGGGTGCCCAGAGAAGCTGTGGCTGCCCCTGGATCCCTTTGAGTGCCCAAGGCCAGGCTGGACATTGGGGCTGGGAGCAGCCTGGGACAGTGGGAGGTGTCCCTGCCATGGCAGGGGTGGAACTGGATGATGTTTAAGGTCCCTCCAACCCAGCCCAGTGTGGAATTCCATGACTGTGTTCACTGCAGTTGCTGAGCGTCCCCAGCACATGCTGATGAGGGTGTCCGTGGGCATCCACAAGGCCGACATCGACGCTGCCATCGAGACCTACAACCTGCTCTCGGAGCGCTGGTTCACCCACGCCTCGCCCACGCTCTTCAACGCGGGCACCAACCGCCCCCAGCTCTCCAGGTGCTTTCCATCTCCTTAATGCATTGCTGGGCTAAGGGAAAGGCTTRGGGATCACATCTGCTCAACTGAGTCTCTTGCACAGCCTCTGAAATGAGCAGCTGAGCTTCTGTGTGTGTTTTATGAAGTTTTGAGCAGCTGCTCTCAAGTCTATCTGTCTTTGGGGAAAAATACTCAGGTTTCTGTAAACTAGAGATAATGGAAACCTTTGCATGGCTGTGTTGTATTGGCAAGTTCCTAATGTGTATGGTCTGCTGCAGGTTACCAGAGGAATACTGGTAACTGTTTTTTAAAAACAGCAAGCATGACTGATAGGTTTTTGATTAATCATATACATCAGGAAAAGRTTTGTATTTTACAAAAGTTTGTATCAATGTATTGGGAAAAGGTTCTTCCCCCAGATGTGGTGGAGCACTGAAAAGGCTTCCCAGGGAATGGTCCTGGCCTCAAGGCTGCCAGAGCTCCAGGAGCGTTGGGACAATGCTCCCAGGGATGCCTAAGGTGGGATTGTGCAGGACCAGGAATTGGCCTCTGATCCTTGTGGGTCCCTTCTAACTCAGGATATTCCACAATTCCATGATTAAAAGTGTTTGGTAACAAASGTATCGGCAGTTACAAGATTGCTTGTGATGTTTTCTGGAGCTGYCCTTTGTTCCACACCTCTGGGTTTGCTTTGTGCAGCACATTATGGGATCCATGTTTGCCCTGGTTTTTGCAGCCTGGTGAAACACTTGCAACTTTTCCTTCCCAACTTTGTTCACTGAAACCGTTTGTTTCCTTCAGCTGCTTCCTGCTGTGCATGAAGGATGACAGCATCGAGGGCATTTATGACACCCTGAAGCAGTGTGCCCTCATCTCCAAGTCTGCTGGGGGCATTGGCCTYGCCGTGAGCTGCATCCGTGCCACGGGCAGCTACATTGCTGGGGTGAGTGTCCAGCACAGGCAGCTGCTGCTGCTCCCAGGAAATGCCTTCACCTCGGCTGCCAAACCAGTGCTGCTTCTCACTCAGTTCACACAGCAGTGAGCCTCCCTCAGTAGTCCCTTGGCCTAAGGCAGGAAGGTTGGTTTTCCTCACTGTTTTGCYTTCCTAATAGAAATCCTTCTTTCTTTAGAAATAAAGAGGATCTTATTCCACTGTTTGGTCACACAATTCCAATATTTATATATTAGCAGCCTAGGAATATGTCCAGACACTTGTGCACTAGCCCTTTGTCTCTAATTGCCCCAGACCATCTGGGTGCACATTTGGGGTTTCTTGTGTAACCCCTGCAAGCCTTTAGGTGGCATAATGTAGGGGAAGGAAGTTAGGAGGGACATTTTATTAACTCTGGGGCACGTAGCTGATACCTACATTTTTGTCCGAAAAAATGTGGGGAAGAAACTAGAAATAACTGGTGGTGATCCATATAAGAGCTCTGCAGACTTAGGAAAGATGCAGAGGAAATGCAGGCCAGCCCCTGCAGGGAGTTGCTTTTCAGCACTGATGGTTTTCCTGTGCCTCTGCAGACAAACGGGAATTCCAATGGGCTCGTTCCAATGCTGAGGGTCTACAACAACACTGCCCGTTACGTGGATCAAGGTGGAAACAAGGTACCTCTAATGGGGATCTAGAAGGGAATCTCAGATCATGAGAGAGTTCCACACTGGAAAGGGTTGTCCCATGGACATCAGGGAGCTAATGGAATGGTTGTTGGTGACACATCAGCAAAAAAGGGCATTTTCCCCCTTATGCTGGTGTCTGGTTTCCCTCGTATCCCAGTTCCCAGTTGCTTTGGGGTGTTGTGTGCACTCAGCAGCAGGACAGTTTTCTCTGATGCAGATTGTGTTCCATGTCCCAGAGACCTGGAGCTTTTGCCATCTACCTGGAGCCGTGGCACCTGGATATCTTTGAGTTCCTGGACTTAAAGAAAAACACTGGGAAAGAAGAGCAGCGAGCCAGAGACCTGTTCTTTGCCCTCTGGATCCCTGATCTCTTCATGAAACGAGTGGAAACCAACCAGGTGAGAAGCTTGGCTGGCACAGAACAGGTCTGGTAGTGGAGGAGCAGGTGAGCAGCCCTGCAAGTAGCTCAGGAAGGGCTGCAGAGCTGCTTTGCTTTCCAGACCTTCCTGGAGGAGCTGCTGTGCCTTGTTTGAGAACTTGTCTGTGCAGGTAGAGAACGGAGCTGAACAACTCCAGTGGGATGCTTTGCTTCAGGGCTTACCCTTACAGCCCATGATGTGGCCTTGGACTGTTGGCATAATTTTTGCTTGGAGTTTCCTTAAAGCATCAACATTTTCTCAATTAATTGTTCTTCCTTTGCCTGCTTGTATTTCACAGAAGCCCAGACTGGTTTGGCTTGGCAGGAACCTTAAATCCCATCCAGTCCCACCCACTGCCATGGGCAGGGACACCTTCCACTGTCCCAGGGTGCCAACCTCGTCCAGCCTGGCCTTGGACACTTCCAGGGATGGKGCAGCTGTAGCTTTAATTACAGAGTGCCTGAAGATTTCCTCTGAATGTTTTTCCTTCTTACAGGACTGGTCCTTAATGTGTCCAAATGAGTGTCCTGGCCTGGATGATGTCTGGGGGGAGGAATTTGAGAAGCTTTATGAGAGGTAAGAAGAGTCTCAAATCTRTAAGTGGTGCCTTCCTCTGCCAGAACTGTCCGTGTCCTCTGGGATCTGGGACCACGGCAGAGGCCGTGGGGAGACTCTGAAGTGGCCACTGAGCTCATGGTCAGATTGATGAAAATGTGAGGATGGGGATGTGTCCTTCCCACTGTGACCTGTCAGGGTGGAGCTGTGTGTGAACGATGACTTTAGCCTGTCAGAGGACATAATGGAGTGATCCCTGCTCAAAGCACTCCAGGGCCATGTGTGGAATTGCTCTGTGGCTGCTGTAGTGAAAGATTCATTTCCCTCAGACAAGGACAGTGCTGCTGCCCTGCTCTGAGGGTTCCCCGTGCTCGTTCAGAGCCCAGCAGTGAGGAGGACCTTGGCTGCCCCCGATCCTGAGGAGTTAAAAGGATCCTTTCCCAGCTTTTGGGGGGCTCTGGGGCTGACAGGGCTCTATGTGTGTTGCAGTTATGAACGGCAGGGCCGCGTGCGCAGGGTGGTGAAGGCCCAGCAGCTCTGGTACGCCATCATCGAGTCCCAGACCGAGACTGGCACCCCCTACATGCTCTACAAGGATTCCTGCAACAGGAAGAGCAACCAGCAGAACCTGGGCACCATYAAGTGCAGCAACCTGTGCACCGAGATCGTGGAATATACCAGCAAGGAGGAGGTGAGCAAAGGGAGCAAACGGGAGCTCAGAGCTTTGGGGGAACCTGGGAGTTCTCCCATGGCAGCTCTCTGGAATACATCTGACTCTGGCTTGGGGAAGGGAAGGRGCAGCTGAGAAACTTCTGACCTGAGTACTCAGGTCTCCTTCAGTACACAGCTCTCCCACTACTCTATGGAAGAGCTCTGTGGGTTCCCTTCCCACTCCCACGGAGAATTTGGGATGATACAAGACATCCATCAAAGAGAAGATGACAAGGAACAAGATGGGCTTGAAAGTTCTTTCCAACACAGACCCTTGTGGGATTCTGTGTAAGGATGGTTTCCAGGCAGTAGGAGTTACCAGGCAGGATTTTTCTGGTAATACAAATTTCTGCTGAACTTTCCTGAGCTGTTGTTCCCTTTTGCACAACTCCTGAAGCATCCCAGGATCAAGGGGTGCATTTTCCCAGCCTGACAGGTTCCCTGGTGGGTTGTTTCTGTGCAGTTTGGACAGAAAGCTGCTGTGGAGCTGTGCTCTGTGCTCTTGGTCAGGGGTGTTGCTGCATTCCCGATTGATTCCCTGTCCCTGCCTGCAGGTGGCCGTGTGTAACCTGGCCTCCATCGCCCTGAACATGTACGTGACACCTGAGCACACCTACGACTTCAAGAAGCTGGCAGAGGTCACCAAGGTCATTGTCCGAAATCTCAACAAAATCATTGACATCAACTACTACCCCGTGCCAGAGGTGAGTGCTGGGCTGGGGCAGGGCTGAATCCTGCCTGGAGCCATCCCAGAGCAGGCTGTGACACAAGAGATCACAGGGGAACTCCACAGACCTGTTGGGAACTCCATGAAGCATCTGTTGTCAAGTGGAACCTGTCAGTGCCTTCCTGAGCTTCATCCCAGGGTGGTTCCGTAGTGAAGCAGCAAAAGCCTCCCACTGAGAGGGGTTCTTCTGTTAGAATTTTATCATGTGTGAGGATTTCCATAAAGCACAGACCAACACTAGGAACAGAATGGGAAGTGGAACAGAGAGACGGATCCTGGAAAGATCCTGAGAAGATGTAATTCACTTTGGTTTTATAACTCCCTGACACAAGGGTGCAGCTCTGGCTCTGCTCCCAGGGAGCAACRGACAGGACAAGAGGAGATGGCCTTGACCTGTGCCAGGGGAGGTTTTAGTTGAACATTAGGAAAATTTTCTTAATGGGAAAGGGCTGGCACAGACTGCCCAGGGCAGTGGTGAAGTCCTCATCCCTGAGAGGGAATTAACATCTATGTRGATGTGGTATTTGGGAACATGAGTCAGTGTTGGACTTGGTGGGCTCAGAGGGATTTTCCAACCTTAGTGCTTCTGTGATGCTACTCTATTAAATGTCTTCATTTATCAGAACATGCTGAGTGTTCACTTCTAAATCCTGGCTCCCTTTGCTAGGGTAAACAATCACAATCTGTGTTAAATTCTAATAAACTCAGTCGGGGCCCCCAGCAAACAGTAAGCAGTGAGGCCCTGGGCAGGATGGAARGTCTGTTGGTGCAGAGCTCATGGCACATTGCAGCAGGAGGTTTTGCTCCCAGAGGCCTTTTCCAGCCAGGTGTCTCCYCAAGCTGTGCTGCAGGTAACTCGTGTCCGTGCTGTCCTCGCAGGCCCAGCGCTCCAACCACCGGCACCGCCCTATTGGCATTGGTGTGCAGGGCCTGGCCGATGCCTTCATCCTCATGAGGTTCCCCTTCGAGAGCACCGAGGCCCAGCGCCTCAACCAGCACATCTTTGAGACCATTTACTACGGGGCCCTGGAGGCCAGCTGCGAGCTGGCCAGGGAGCAGGGCCCCTACGAAACCTACGAGGGCTCTCCGGTCAGCAAGGGGGTGAGTGCAGGGACTGYGCCTGGGAAAAGCTCTGGGAAGCTGATCCTGTGCCTGGGCTGCTGCACAGACCCAAAGGCTCCTGGRTGATGCCAAGTGGGATCTGAGTCAGCAGTGCCCTGGAGCCAGGAGGGACATCCCTGTCCTGGGGGACACCAAACCGAGCATCAGTGGCCAGGGAGGGAGAGGATTATCCCACTCTGCTGTGCACTGAGGCAGCCTCACCTCCAGTGTTGGAGACAGTTCCGGGTGTCTCAATATAAGAAAGACCAACAGGAGTGTCCAAAGGAGGGACACAAGRATGGGGAAGGGTCTGGAGGGGCCACACGAGGTCACTTGATCAGTTGAGCCTGAGGGCAGAGCTCCCCGGGGGCTGCAGCTCCTCCCAAGGGACAGCACAGGGACAGCTCTGATCTCTGCTCTGGGACAGGGACAGAGCCAGGGAGTGGCTGGAGCTGGGCCAGGGCAGGCTSAGGCTGGAGAGCAGGGAAAGGTTCTTCTGTCCCCAGAGGGTGCTGGCACTGCCCAGGCTCCCCAGGGAACGGGCACGGCCCCGAGGCTGCCAGAGCTCCAGGAGCGTTTGGACAGCGCTGCCAGGGATGCACAGGCTGGGATTGCTGGGGGGGCTGGGCAGGGACAGGGGTGGCACTGGGTGATCCTGAGGTCCCTTCCTGCTCAGGATATTCCAGGATTCTCTGATTTGAAAAGAAAAGCAAGACTCAGCCTGTGCTGACTGTGCCCTGGAGCAGTCACAAGATCCAGTGTTTGTCAGTTCATACAGGAGCTTCACTGAGATCTGATTGGAGAGAAGAGTTAATAGGGATAACAGGTCCATTTCTAATGGAATTTATAAATACAGAGAAAAGAGTGCCCCCTCTAATTTGGACTAAACTGTTCCTCAGATCCTTCAGTATGACATGTGGAACGTCACTCCCTCTGACCTTTGGGACTGGAAGGCTTTGAAGGAGAAGATTGCCAAGTGAGTAACCCTACATGATTTATAGTAGRTGCATTGATTTATAGTGAAATGCATTCATCAAATCTCAGCATGGTTTGGGTGGGAAGGACCTCAAAACTCATCCAGTGCCACCCCCTGCTATGGGCAGGGAGCCTTCCACTATCCCAGGRTGCTCCGAGCCCTGTCCAGCCTGGCCTTGGATATGAATTTGGTATGTTCTGTCTGCTGAGAACTAAAGGCAGGGTCCAGGTGTAAAAACAGCCCCATGTGTTCCCCCCATGCCAGCAGATCTTTCTGCAGAGCTGGTTTTTGGGTAGCTTTCTTTTGTTTTTGTCCTTCCAAGGTAGAGGAGCCCACCCCCACTGCTCTGCTATAGCTGAGCTTTAATTCCGTCTCAGATTCATCAGGAGGAGAACTTATGTTCCCATTAAACAGTGAGGAAGGAGCCCTGAGCTGGGCTTGGGGACTCTTCCCTGCTGCCAGGGAAAAGCTGAGCTTTGAACATCCTGAATCAYTGATGTGTGAAGTGCCTGTCACGAGCTAATTCCATCTGTTCAGCTCTTAATTTTTAAATGTGGTGAATCTGGCCCCTGTGTTGTGTGTGGCCAGGTTTCAGCCTCTTCATGGGCTGCTGGTTCATTTGTGCCTCAGGGCTGTGGATGGTGCAGTGCCTGGCAGATTGTCTTCCCTGTGCCCCAGCCCATGACTGGATCACTTGGGAAAGCCCCTGGAGAAAGATGAAAGCAGCAAAGCCTTTAATTCTGCTTCCACTTGACCCACAGTGCCAGTTCAGTGGTGCTTCCCTTTTCCCTGTGGGTGATGTGAGGCTTTGCAGGTTCCCMCAGATTTCCCACTGTGCTGTTCCTGGCTCTTTTCTGTCCTTGGCTGCAGCTCCCTCACTGTGCCTGTTGTCCCCAGGTACGGTGTCAGAAACAGCCTCCTCATTTCCCCCATGCCAACGGCTTCCACTGCCCAGATTCTGGGCAACAACGAGTCCATCGAGCCCTACACCAGCAACATCTACACACGCAGGGTCCTCTCAGGGGAGTTCCAGGTGAGCTCTGGGGGAAGAGCTTTGATATTTCCATGTCTTTGATGACTAAAGAAGACAAGGGGRGGTTTCACACCTGGGGGCTCAGTTCAGCTGGATGTTTGTGCCCAAGCACCAAGGGGAGCACCGGGTGCTGCACAAGTCCAGCTCTGTGTGTTCCACAGTCACCATGGAATAGGTGAAATTGTAAACATGTGCTGCTTTTGTCTGGGAAAAACCTTTATGGGGCCTCAAGGTGGGTTGGAGTAACTGCTGAGCAGGAATTGGTGATATTATAGAAGGGATATGGGAAGAGTAGCTGAGACCACAGTCCTGAGAACGAGCTGTGGAGATCTTCAGAGGTCTGAAGGGGCTGTGGAAGAGCTCCAGAGGTTCATGGGGTCTGTCAGTTAGGAAAGGGAGTGAAACAAGTCTAGTTCTGGAGGCTGGAGTCCCCTCTGGAGATTAGGGGAGTGTGTCCCTSTTTGTCTCCATCCCCTCAGGGCTGTCTCAGTGCTCTCCATTCCTCCTGGCTGCAGGATCACTCCAGACAGGAGTGGGAAGGCTGGAACAGCAGGATCATTGCCCTGCCCCCTGTGTAGGGCAGGGGAGAGCTGTGGGGCAGGGACTCCAGTCCCAGCAGGAAAAAGTGACTGTGTTTTGTTTTCTTCCCAAATATTCAGCCTGCACCTGTTCTGTTCGTTCTTTCCTGACCCCAGCCTTGATTACACCTTTCTTAAGGACGTCAGGCTCTGGCACCCTGGGACACCAAGATGTCTCCTTTTCCCACCTTTCGGAGTTCCTCCTGCAGGGCAGTTCCATTCACCCCCTTTTCTAATTTACCATGTCCAATAGAATCGCAGAATGGTTTGGAGGGACCTTAAAGATCATGCAGTTCCAGCCCCTGCCATGGGCATAGACACCTTCTGCTAGACCAGGCTGCTCCAAGCCCTGTCCAGCCTGGCCTGGAACATTGCCAATGCTCAGAGTCGGTCAGRAATGGGCAAGATCCTGTTGAACCATTTAAAATCCTTTGTCTTCTGCCCCTCACAGGTTGTGAATCCCCATTTGCTGAAGGATCTCACGGAGAGGGGCCTGTGGAACGAGGAGATGAAGAACCAGATCATCGCCCACAACGGCTCCATCCAGGTAGGGGGGGAGCAGGGCAGGGATTCCTGCCAGGCCTGGATTCTCACTTATCAGAAGGGTTATAATGGGGGCATTCCATAGCAGATAGTATCATGGAATATCCTGAGCTGGGAGGGACCCCCAGGGTGACCCAGTGCCACCCCTGTTCCTGCCCAGCMCCCCCAGCRATCCCAGCCTGTGCATCCCTGGCAGCGCTGTCCAAACGCTCCTGGAGCTCTGGCAGCCTYGGGGCCGTGCYCGTTCCCTGGGGAGCCTGGGCAGTGCCAGCACCCTCTGGGGACAGAAGAACCTTTCCCTGCTCTCCAGCCTGTCCATATAAGACTGCTGAGGGAGAGCTGAGTTTGCATGTGCTTGGTGCTTGCAGACACAGGATAGGATGTCCAGAGGAGGCCACCAAGTTATCAGAGGGATGGAGCACCTCTGCTACAAGGAAAGGCTGAGAGAATTGGAATTGTTCAGCCTGTAGAAGAGAAGGCTCCAGGGTGACCTTCCAGGACCTAAAGAAGCCAACAGGAAACATGGAGAGAGGCTGTTTACAAGTGCCTGGAGGGACAGGAGCCTGGGAATGGCTTCCCAGTGCCAGAGGGCAGGGCCAGATGGGATATTGGGCAGGAATTGTTCCCTGGGAGGGTGGGCAGGTCCTGGCAGGTCCTGGGTGCCCAGAGAAGCTGTGGCTGCCCCTGGATCCCTTTGAGTGCCYAAGGCCAGRCTGGACATTGGGGCTGGGAGCAGCCTGGGACAGTGGGAGGTGTCCCTGCCATGGCAKGGGTGGCACTGGGGGRGGCTTTGAGGTCTCCCTGATCCAAACCATTCCAGGATTTTGTGTTTGGATTCAGGGATAGAGCTCAGCTGTACAGACCTCAGTTCCAGTCAGGATTGCTGGAGTCCTGGCAGTCACTGAAGAATTCCATGTTACAAATAGGGATATTTGGGCAGTCCATGCTTTCCACACTGGAAACCTCCTCCTGTTCCTTTCAGAGCATCCCTGAGATTCCTGATGACCTGAAGCAGCTCTACAAGACCGTGTGGGAGATCTCCCAAAAAACCATCCTGAAGATGGCTGCAGACAGAGGGGCCTTCATCGACCAGAGCCAGTCCCTGAACATCCACATCGCCGAGCCCAACTACGGCAAGCTCACCAGCATGCACTTCTATGGCTGGAAACAGGTACTGGGGGCTTGTTCCTGACAGACAGGCATCATCTGGGGCTGGGGACTTGTTCCTGWYAAATGGGGGCATCATCTGGGGCWAGGGGCTTGTWCCTGTCAAATGGGRCATCATCTGGGGCTGGGGCTTGTTCCTGAYAAATGGGGGCATTACCTGAGATGGGGGGGCTGTTCCCAATACACAAGGGTTGTACCTGGGACTTGGGGGCTGGGGCTTGTTCCCAACAAACAGGGAGACTACCTGTGGCTGGGGCTTGTAAGTTTGCCACACAGGGACGGGTAAGGTCTGGCACAGTAAGTTGGTGTCACCAATTCCAGGAAGGGCAARCAGCTGTTCCCTTCCAAGAATCTGTTTTTCCCCTGGGTATCTCAGAGCAGCAGAGCTGGGGGTGCCCGCCCTGCTGCTCCTGTTAACCCTGGGTGCTGCTGGCCGTGCCTGAGGCTCCCATTGTGTCCCCAGGGCCTGAAGACTGGCATGTACTACCTGCGGACAAAGCCAGCTGCCAACCCCATCCAGTTCACCCTCAACAAGGAGAAGCTGCGGGAGCGGGAGAAGGCTTCCCGGGAGGAGGAGGAGAAGGAGAGGAACAAGGCAGCCATGGTGTGCTCCCTTGAGAACAGGGAGGAGTGCCTGATGTGTGGCTCCTAAGGGATCGCCCAYGGCTCCAGCAGAGCTGTTGCACCTGGCTGGAGCTGCTGGGATGAGAGCGTCTGGAATAACGTGAGGWTGCAGGGGGCTGGGGCTGGGAGGGGGGGTAGTGTAGCTTCCCCATCCACAGGGATGGGGCACATGGATAGGGTGTGCATTGCTTTAGAAGCTCGGCTTCCCAGGAATTTTGATGCTCTGGCAGGGCCGTGGCTTCCTTCCATGGAGGCCTGCGGGCAGGAGTGAGGGCAGGGCGGTGCTGGTGCCACTTACAGGTCTGTCCTGGTCACTCCAGACTGTGCCTTCCAGCCACCAAAGACTGTTCCTCACGTCCCAGAGGAAGCAGCACCCCTGGCTGATCCCTTTTCCTTGGCTGATCCCTTTTCCTTGGCTGGAACCCCCCTGGTGCAGGTGTGTTCAGTGTCTGCCAGGGCACTGCTGACACCCCTGGAGTGTCCCCACCTGCCAGAGCCTCCTGCTGCTCCCTCTCCTGTCCCCTCCTCTGGCTTTTCCAGAAGGTCTTTGGAAGGAGCAGATGGGTGGAAGGGGTGTTGCTCTTCTCCCTCAGCTGCCCGGGCAGAGTGTAGCACTGGCTGAAGGTCCCTTTCCAGTGGGGCYAGGAAAGGCAGAGCTGCTGTGCTGCCTTGTGTTTTACCTTAAATTCACGTCTTTAGTCTCATTTCTCAGGCAGTTTCCTGGCAGGGGCCCAGTGCAGTCCTTGGCCACAGGTCAGGTGCCCTCATGTGAGGGCCACATGCCYGTGGTGAAGGTCACCTGCCATCTCTCCCAGGGAAGCTCCATTTCTCCACACCAGGTAGTTCTTAGATCTTCTAAAGCCCTTATCATTTTACTGCTCCTGTACCCACTCCCTGCTCGAACTGTATGGGCCTTCAGGCAGTTCTGCAATATTTATTGAACTCTTGAACCATAACCAAACCCAAATCCAGCCAAACTCAATAAAACATGGAATGTCGAAGGAATAAGTGGTGCTATCTTGGGAACACTGTTTTTTGATGAAAAATGGGCATCTATGAAAACAGGTTTGTTGTCGCTGTTGGCTAGACAGCAACACAAAATAACAGATGCAAAGACATACATATACACAGAATTAATGACTCACTTTATTACGAGGTAAGCTTTTTTAATCTACTTAGTAACTAGTGTATACATTTGTGTTAAACATGCATTGGTTAAGAGATAGCTGTTTAGTTACTCATTAGTGTATGATCGGTGGGTTTGCAAAGAGCTATAGTGTTATCAATGTTTTTAGTTCGGCTACTTGTGTTACCGATTTTACATTTCATTCTYCTTTTCTCAGAGACARTTACGGATGTGGTGTTTTTCTTCCATGCAGGCTGTTAACATTCCCTTTATTATGTAACTCTACAGTTTGTGTTGTGGCTCCTGTGCTGCTTTCCACAGGGGAAGGGGGACATTGTCCCTGTCCACAGCTCCCTGACAGGAGGGGCCAGCTGGGGGAACGGGGACAGGATGAGAAGGAACGGCCTCAAGCCACACCAATCCCGGTGCCTGTCCCGAGCTCACCATTCCAGGGACACAAGAAACCCGGTCCCTGTCCCTGTCCCATCCCTGTACCGAGCTCACAGTCCCTGTCCCGGTTCCTGTCCCATCCCTGTCCCATCCCTGTCCCTGCGTCTGCAGTTCCTCGCGGTGCCGCCGGAGGGCGCTGTTGGCCCGGGGACGTTGGGACCCTGCCCGCCCCCCCCTCGCGTGTCCTCGGGGCTCCTTCCCGAACCTTCTGACAGCTCCYCAGGCCTTCCATGAGCTCCCAAACCTTCCCAGACCTTCCCARAGCTCCCAGCCTGGAAGCAGGGCTCGCTGTGGGTCAGTCCCGGGTTTCCACTCGAGGGCTCTGGAATTCAGGCCCCACCTGTCCCGAGCCACCACCCCAAAGCTCCCGCTGTGTCCCAGGAGAAGCTCCAGCAGCATTGCCCTTCTCCAGCCCAGCTTCCCTGGCCAGGYGGGGACACAACCACGGAACACAGAGATGGCTCGAGTTTTCCTCATGTCTGGAATTCAGTTTTGGTCCCGCTGCCACCTCCAGGCAGCTCTGGTTCCACTGGGGCACAGCTCTGTCATTCCAAACAGGGAGGCACTGGGGGGAATGGTGGTTCTGAGATCTGTTAAACCTCATCACTCGACTGCTCCTGTACCCACACCCTGCTCAAACTGCCTGGCAGCTGCTGGACAGCCGTGGCAGATCCTTGCTGGAACTGCCTGACATGGAGACAGCAGGATGTGGGAACAGGAGAGTGGGGCWGGGGCACTGGGGAAAGGGGAAATGGGTACTGAGGGCAGGGAGGAATGGGACAGGGGCACTGGGGTTCCTGCTGGTGCATCCCTGGGCTCTGGAGTCGCTGGGGCTGTCCCAGCTCTGACAGAGGTTCCTGGCTCAGGATTTGCTGTGCCTGTCTTGGTTAAATGCTGAGGAGTTCCTGAGCCAGGAGCTTCTCTCAGGTTCCTCCCAGGAGCTCCCCTCGTGCCCCCAGGGACCCCTCATCCCAGTGGCCATTCCCACAGCTCCAGGTCTCCATCTCCCAGGATGTGCAGCSTGGTGGCCGTTAGGCTGCACTGCTGCTCACAAATCCGCTCCTTCCTTCCACTCATTTATTTTCCCAGGTAACGAGGTTTGTGAAGCTGGGAAGAGCTCAAATACAGGACAAGGGGAATTATTAGCAGGGAGGCACAAAGGGATGGAATCCTGTTACCCATCTTCTCTGGCTGAGCCTTTGGAATTACTGGCTCAGGAAAGATACTGGCTTGGGTTTGTATGATCAGAAGTAACAAGTAACAGGGAATGAAAACAAAAGTAGCATTTAATGAAGACATTTCTGCAATGTCCTCAAGAGCGACATTGAGGG